>NC_089798.1:19623556-19788556 GCF_040412425.1 Macrobrachium rosenbergii
ATATAAACTATTGGCCGCGTAATTCCCCGAAAATGTTTGCATGCTTATCATGGCCAGTGTAATCTTTTCAGGTATACAGGTATTGAAAGGTTGATCTATTAAAATGGAATCCTCGTTCTGCCCTATAACATACGTTTTATATAAAGTCTTATCAAATATATATTGTATCGGGTTAACTGCTAGAGCGGTGTTTAAAGCGGACATGGCGTTATAATGAGGGTAACCCTGATCAATCCACAACTTGGCCTTTTCTATATTCAGATCATTTAGTGTCCGTCTGTGTGTGCACCCATCACCCAGTTGTTATTCGCCATTTCGAGTCTTATTCTCAAATCCACGGAATCTAGCAAATACATGTCTATACTCGCCAGATCTATAAGGAGTGGAAAGTACGTGTGAATTCCCCCTGCCTTAATGGAGCTCAACACCCGAGATTCCCACCTACTCAGCTGTCCGAAAGAAGCAGTGGTATAGGTCTGTGTAACACCATGCGTAACGTTAAAGTCATCGTGGAAAAACCCACTTATACCAACAGTCGGTAGTGCGCTGGTTTTAACGCTCTTGAGCATTTTTATGTATGATTGATAGTTAAAAACAGGACACGATTCCACCAACTTTTCATTCAAGAAAACAGAGATGGATTTAAAAAGCGTATTACTTATACCATTAACCAGTGCAACATGTACATCGTCTGCTAGCCGCACACCGGCCCTGGCCACTGTAATGTATAATTCCAAAGCTATACTCGATAAATCCAAGAAGGAACCGGTAATGCCATTAATACAAAACTCGATATAACTGTCTGTCAGGATTCGATTTACTGAATTGTTACTCGGTGTGAAATCCAACCTTTCCTTCGAATTAATCGAGCTTTCTATAATCCTACGTCTGTTCACATTCGGGAACAATTCTGAGATACCCGCAATATAGGAGGAGACAGGAACCTTGTTTCCCATCCCAGGCACGTTAGGAACAATGCCCGCCATTCCTGAAAAAAAAAAAAAATGCAAGAGGAGAGAGAATGTGTGCATGCACGCCAACGGGCAAAAGGTTAATGAATTAAAGAAGATCATACACATCCTTGTTATATTTACTTCTCGATTTAACCCTTCGATTCGTCATTCTCTTCTTCTTCTTCTTATTCTTCTTATTCCCTCTCCTCGCGGCTGAGCTAGCGAGTGTACGACGTACTCTCCACCCCCAACTTTTTTCCTGGCGACCCTCCCACTTCCATTTAAAATTCGTCGGCCCGTGCTTTTGAGAGCTGTCACTCCATGTCTTTTTAAAGATTCCCGCAAAGGCAACTGATCATTCACTACATCGGAAAGCACCGACCTGCCAAACTCTTTAACAGAAGGTTTAGCAACATTCAACAAAAAAGGGAGTACCCTACGTGCAATGCCGGCAATTGCCGAAAATACACCCCCGCCCCTCCTATGACTCGGATAGAAAACTGAAATGTCTTCTAAACCCCCTCCCTTCCTTAAAGGTTCGGACAGGAATAATGTTTTAAATTCCACCTCAGAGGGTGGAGCGAAGACAACCCTCATACCTGTTAACTAAAAAAAAACTTTCAATCTCCTCCCTGTTTTTGTTAAGCAGAGCGCGCGTTTGAACGTTCCTAATTACGCGAGGTTGCGAAAGTAAATAATGAAAAACACTGAAAAGAAGGTGTTTTTATACGTACCTCTCTATCTGGGTCTTATATGAAGCACGCAGGTGACACTCGAACCGTTGTTGAAATGGATACGCCTCCCATTCTGGTCCGTGATAATGATCGAAATCTGTTCCAGGATGTTCGTGTTCAATGCTTTGTATACCGTATTGTGTATCCCCTTCCCTTTACCACTCTCTAATGTGAAACAATCCAATATATTTACTAGTTCACCTCCAAAAACAGTCGGTTGAACGATATCTGTGTACACGTACATATAATCTACACCACAATTATCGGGTAAGGAATCGTCAGAGAGGTGCACATTCAATGCCTCGAGGCCGTAAACTTCGTACGCTGTATTATTTTTAAAACCTAACAACCTGGCAGCTTTATCGCTGAATTTGACAGTCACACTTCTAATATCCCCCGCCTTAATGTTCCTCCTTCTAATGTGAGGGATGATAACTCTCCTGCTGTCTTCATCCCAACTGAATATATCATTGCTGTTGAAAACGTTTTTGTATTCAGTGTCAAAATAGACTTTTAAATGTTCAAAAACATCTTTGTTAAGCGTCCTCACCAACCTTTTCATATCCCCCGCTAACATAGCTGTCGTTGGTCTATAGCTATAGGCATGCTTATCATTTTTACCACGATCAGTAACAAAGTAGAGGGTGAATTCTTCATCTCTCGATAATACAGCGTAATAAACGCCTGGAAACATGATCGAAGCGAGACCTACTTCATATTCGCTACCATTCGGCAGGAATATAGGAGTGGGTAACCTATTCACAAACCCTGATGGGGAGTTATTTTCATACTTGTCCAGGCTGCCGAGACTGCTCGCATATATAATGTGTTCGCCTGCCATACTGATAATGTACTGTGCACAATTTCCTTCATCTAGGTCTTATATGAAGGGTGCATGACACAGTTTTACCTGTAATAAACTTCACGTCTTCCCCCTTCTGATTCGTTACATCGATCGCGATGTAATCCACCGCATTCACGGTTATAGGTTTATAAACAGCATTATGTACACCTCTACTCGGTGCACATTCCAACGTGAAACAATCCAGGATGTTTACAGTTTTATCACCCAGCGATGAAGGTTGAATAATGTTGGAATATAAGTACACACAGTCAATACTGTGATCGTCGAGATATGAAATTCTGGAGAGATGATTTCTCATTGCCCCTGAACCATAAATCGCGTATGTCAATTCTGTGTTAAACCCTAATACTCGCGCTGCTCTAACACTAAACTTTACAGTGACTGAAACAATTCCTTCTACTTTCGCCACCTCGGCATTCACGTATGTGAGACTCATCCGCTTCAAATCATCGTTCCATGAAAATAATCCTTCCCTTCGCATAACACCTCGAATGTATGCACCGTAAAATGTTTCCAACTGTTCTGTAACGTCCGTATTGAGTGCTCTGGTCAATCTATTCATATCTCCCGCTAATAATCCAACGGCAGGAACATACGTGAAACCATACGAGCGAGGTGCCAAACCCTGATTTAAGGTTGCTTTAAAATGAATTGTGAAATCTCTATCTTCAGGTGTGACAGCGTAGTATTCATTTGGGAGTGTAACCCCTATAACACCCATTTCATATTCCACCTCTTTTGATAGAGTTATGGGAGTGGACAATTTGTTTGTAAATTTACAGGGCTGGTTTTCAGGAAATAAATCCAGACACAACCCGCTATTCACATATACAATGTAATCGCTACACATGTTGAATGTGCAATGCTGGTAATACACATGATTGCATACATATATATACCTCGCAACATAGAATGGATGAATAAAAAATTATGTATAAAATAAAAAAACTGTTTTATTATACAAATTGTTTGGAACATACATACATACAGACATACACATATTAAAATACACATATTAAATTACAGACTTTGGTAATCATTTTTACATTGGTGTGTCACACAGCTTGCCACGTTGAACGCCAAAGTTTAATTTCTCCGCGTTCACAATTTCCAAACTTTTTAGTCTGGAAGAGACGTCCATGTTTTGTTCAACTCCCAAACATAATTTCTCCACGTCCACTATTTCCAAACGTTTCAATTTGGATGATGTCTTTCAACTTCACATCGTCCGCACACCTCTCTTCAAGGTGTGATAAAACAATTTCCGTGATAGCTATGCAAGTGACTTTTCCGTGTCGTTTCATCTCCTCACCAAAGGAGACAATCGCAGGCAGGTAATGGTTTAACCAATCACAGTTCACACGACCACTTAGTCCTATCCCCGCAGCAAATAGAATATATTTCACATCTTCACGCGACACTTTCATTAACTGCGATTTCAAACTCTTCAATGATGCGTAGAAGTGATTGTATCTCATTTCTCTCGTGTCGTTTCGCAACCTTTCTGCATGGTCTTCATCCTTGGAATACATTATACTCGTTTTGGCGAATTCGTTCTCTTCCACAGAAGCGCCAATTCCATATTGGGTTAACAACGTAGCAATGACGGGTAGGTCGGGTTCTTCTGCATCGAGTGTATTCTCCCCCTCTGGCACTCTCAAAACAGTGGTACCTACTATCCAGCAGTGGTGGAATGCAGCATAACCCGTCCCAGCTCTGTTGTAATGGAGACCTGCAACGTCGGTGTAGGGGTAAACTCTAACAATGTCTTGAGCAATGCCATAATTCCGGCACGTTACACAGTTAGTAGCTATAACCAGGCAACACTCCTTCTTCTTGAACTTGGTCTCGGATAATCTCCCGAAAACCAACTTGCAAGGTGACGAAGCCATCTCTGAACTGTGAAAATTGGAAGGGTGTACACGTTAACGCTACACGAGCTGGAATACTAATGCCTCCATAAACTCCTTCAATTTTCCACACCCCTTCGTCTTCCCCTCTGTGATTCATCACACTAGGCTCCGCCCCCACCCTCTTGATTGAACAGGTTTATCTGCGAGCCCACCCCCAAGATCGAACATGATTGAACAGGTCTTAAACCTTGTGATAAGGGAAGGATTTGCCACAGATAATTTGTGATATGCGTCAGAATGGTCACTCACTCGTGGAAAAGTTTATCGCTGGTGCTGCGGGATTGAACACGTTAATTTCTTGACTCATCAATATGGTTGCCACACGTTCACCTTTTTCTTCGCCACCTTGTTTTTCATTATTCTCCTCCCTCCTCCTCCCCCTCCTTTCCTAGGTGAATTGAGCCATGCTTCTATCTGTTTTTTTATAGCTGAGTTTCTCACCATCTGATCTCTAATACCACCCCGTTCAATTATATAGTTATAACTGGGTACATTGTTATCATCTGTCTTCTTATTCGCTTGAAATTCTCTTGCCACATCTAAAATGTTATATCCCATAAGCGGGTGGGACAAGTCCCCTTCTTCATTCCATTCAATCGCACCTGAATTTTGCAAGTGGTTAACCAAGGCAGTCACATATGGTATTTGATGATCTTTGAATAATATAGGAATAATACCAGTCAGGTCAGGATTAACTCTTTTGCGGGTAACTCCGCGGTTGAGCACATTTATAATTAGCTGTTCTCCCTTCTTCACACGATCGTCCTCGACAGGAGGTATAGGAGGTGGAGGTGTAACTGTTTTGGCATTTGTTGGAAAATTCACATTTCTCTGCACGTTAAGAGGAATGGGTGTGACACCCGCCCCCGCATTAACCCACCCTCCCCCCCCTCCTCCTCCTCCTCCCCCACCAGCGCTTTCTTCGCCGTCGGCATTGATGTTAACGTTATTACTATGGTTATTAACATTGTTGCTGTTGACGCATGTTTCCCGACCTTTTGTCAACCTCTCATATGTGATAGCTGGTACAACGTAGAATTCCTTCATTTTGTTTTATTTTCTTTTTATTTTTTTTCCTATTTTAAAAAAAGACTGCCTATCAAACTAAAGTAGCTAAAGGAAGTAATACTGGACAGAATTCTTTGCCACCTTTGCAGTGGTGACTCTTCAATATTTTTCTTCTTCGTTAATGACGTAGATTTCAGGGATATTTGACGGATCTCTCTCTTACACCTTCCGAGTTTTTTAATAAATGTTTTTTCTCTGGTCAGATTACCACCCAAAAAAATTTCTGAAAATTTCAGATATGGTGGCGATAAATGCTTTGCTTAATGTTGGAATTACTCTACTCCTCTCGGAGGGGATAAACGAGAGATGAATAAAATAAAATCTTTGTTTTTTTTACCTATTAAAACCTCCTTTTTACAACTCATGTCCCTCACAATTTGCGATTCGTCAACCCACGAATTAAAGCCCTCCTGCGCAACTCCTCCAGTGGGCATGATGGAATGTTCTGCGTTTTCTGCACTCTCCTAGTATCCTCCTGTCTAAGATGGTGATGTTTTTCAAAATCGATTGGCTCGAGGATTAATTCTTCTCAGAATCGTTCTTTTTTTATTCTCCAATGCCAAATCTTCGACAGAGTGTCGCCCTTCTTTGAGGATTTTGCAACAAACTTCTTGATTTTAATGATTTCAAGTGTTGAAGATTAAGCCCTCCAAGAAAACAAAAAGTTCCGGTTTTCTCGAGCTATGCTCCTGTGTCTCCAACGTTCAAGGATAAAGTTGCGCCGATCCAGGCGACCTGGCCAAACAGTTTTAATCCACGCCAACACAGAATCATTTTCAAAGAGAAGATTCAGGGCAGAAAAGATCTCTTCAATACCAGAGAACAGGCACAAACATTTTTGCAGGGAAAAGTTTGATATAATTTAGAATGTTCCAGAATATATTCAGTTGAGGGCCAACTGAAAACATGCCTGTAAAATACCCTCTACAACGGTAGACTACGGAGAACAGACTTTTTCAAGAGAGGGAAAAACGAATGGGCTGCAGTGGATGTTTGCCACACAGCGGTCACCATGAAAATAAAGTTGCCAGCCTGAAGAGGATGGCAAAGCCCTCATTGCCATCGGAAACATTACGTCCACCGAACCACAGAAACCAAGTCATGTATGAAGAGGATATATTTTAAATTTACCACTGTAGTTCGTGCAAGGACTTATGAGCATCCTGTCATGCCCTGCCCAGAAACAAAGTTCAATAAGTTCAAAATATGCTCTGAAAATGGTTCATCACATGACAGGCCGCCATAAGCAAAGAACCAATAGGGCCTCAAAACAGTAGGTTTTAAAGCAATCAATCGTCCAACATAGACACCGTCTCCGGCAGGATGATGCTGGTCCAGTGACAGGAGCCTAATAAAAAGTCGGTCTTCCCAGCATCCAGAGAAACCGAAACCAGACACCAGACCCGGCCGCCTTCCTGACGGCCGCCAAAGTGAACCCCATCCTCCACCCTACGGCACCAGGCCTGTCGATCTCCATCCTTGGCCAAAGTTACTCCTGGGACTTCATAAGTAGAATACAAGAACCCCACTCCTGGGGGCCGATTTTCTGGCGCAAATTTGGCCTAAGTCGGCGTGGGCTAAGCAGCCAAGTTTCGAACTGATTCTACCTGTCGGTAATAAACCCGCATTTTAACAGCGGGACCCAGACCCACCATCAGCACTTCGCCCCCACCAGTATGCACACCTTCTGTCGGCAAGCACCATGAAAGGTGTTAAAGACAAGAAAACCATACAAGCAAAGTCCAGGGGCCCCAGCCAACTCAGTTGCCATATACAACAAGATATAGTGACTAAGACCCCGACACAATATGAAGTTCAGCAGGCTTCCCTCAGAAGACGACTCATCAGGAAGCTTTACATTCTTCGGAGATGGAACAGATGGGCATCTGCAGGAAAGCCTCCAGTCCATGGGCCTAAGTCCACATGGTGCAAGAAACCATCAACGGCTCCTGGAGACCCGGCAAGACTCACAGGCGGCTCAACATTGGGAGCCCGACCACTACCATCTGCCAAAATCCATGCAAGACCTCAACGGCCTCCTTTCACGGGGCCAAAATATTCACTAAATTAACCTTCTTAAATCGGAAATTTCCAGGTACCTGTTGCGCCAGAGGAGATACCAAAGACAGCCATCACGCCAACTCTACGAAGAATAAAATCGCCTTCTCCAACGTCGGGCTGAGGAAAACAAAGGGGCCAATTTCCAATGCTCATGGACAGCATCCTGGGGACCTAAACTGACATAATATTATCGATGACATTCTCATATTTTCCAGGTCTCACAAATGAAACTCTGAAAATGTTTGGCATAATACAGTCCTCCAAAGTGCCTCCAAGAAAACGGCCAGTTGCCGTTTTGACAAGTAGCAATTTCGGCGTCCAGAAAGCATAATTAGACGAGGTGTTCCGACAGGCGTCCGCCCTCTTCCACATCGAAAGTGGCAGCCTAACCAGGACCAATAGTGACACCCACCTCCATCAAGGCCGTCCAGGAGTTTTGGGATGGTAAACTTCCCACTTCCGGTTCATGTCGGGATCAGAACACCACGGCCCCCTGATGGAAGTCCTAAAGGTCAACCTAGTCCCTGTCTTGGGGACCCAGCCAGCAGCAAATTTTTTGGATAGAAGGCAATCCCTCATTTAAGGCAAAAAAGTCAGATTAATACACCAAAAATATATCTCCACACTGACAGACGCCATGATACCTTTGCCTGTTGGTGCTGTTCTGGAAAAATCATCAACAGCGCCCCCAGCCCATCGCCTTCTTCAGCAAAAGTTAAAAGTCCCTCAATATTGCCGTTACGCTACAGGCACCGAGCAGGGAACTCTCCGATCATATACCAGCGCAGTAATTACACTGCACTTCAAGTTCCTCCTCCTTAGTGAAAGGGATACTTCACAATCTATAAACAGACCACCAGTTGGTTCACGCCTTCAAAATGAGGGGGAAGAAAGTCTTCCAGACAGCAGCGCCACCTCTCAGCCATAAATTCACCTGAAATCAGGTATAACAAAAGCAAGAAAAATCCCGAGCTTGAAGAATCTCCAGAAAAGTTAGAGGAAGTGCAATAAAAATTACCAGGACCTTGCCAGAGAAATACGCTGACCCAGAAAACCCCATTATAGTGCATAAGTTGAAATTCACATCCCCTCAATGGCACTACAACAACATCCTCGCCACAGGCCTTATAAGCCTGCTCTGTGACAATCATTACAGGCCAGAAGATATGTGGTTCATTCAAGAACAGTTAGTACAAATTCGACATCATTATATCATCAAAATTGGCAGGACCTAATAAAAACTGCTTTCAAAAAAGTTCGTCTGGCATAACCCAAAACAATTTTGGACTCGCCACAGCCTGATGGCAAAACAAAAGTGCCTGCAGTGCCAGACCATAAAGTGGGAATGAGAAAATATATGATGACAAAGAGAAGGAAGTAGTTCCCACAGCCAGGCCTACTGGCAGGAAACATTCCACATAACGTCAGGAGCCCCTTCCCCATCAGGCGGATCAACCACCATGAGACAATAGTCAATGAATTCATTGACGCAACATGCAAAGAAACAGAGCAAATCCGCATCATGCAGCTGATATTTCCAGTTGGGTTAGACTGCGTCCCGGACCACATCACAACCGACAGGGCTGGGAAATCAAAATAATGGTCTGCCCTAAAACTTTGGGAAACACACAGCACCAGGACAACCCAGTGGCCAACGGCCTGGTTGAAGGTTCACAGGTTCAAAGTCATCCTCATGGACATTGCAGCTCTTTAAAATTAGGACTGGAAATCAGCTACAACTGGGTCCTCTCAATGGGTTGAGGACCGCCCCAGAAGAATGCAATCCGCAGCTGAACAAACCAAACCAGGAACCCCTCGTGGTAGCGTAGAGCTCGTGACCAATATCCACTCCCCATCTCTGCAGATATTGAAAAAATAATTAACAACAGATTAGTGTTGTACATCGACAGAGCAACCACCTTCATGCCGCCACAGCTGTCATCCAATATGGATTTATTGTCAGAAGTCGGTTTCTGTCCGCCCACCACTAACAAGCCCTACAGGGGATTTCCGCGTGCTGGAGCGGAAAGAAGGCGTTCGGCTGGCACTGTAGAGATATAACGACTGGGTTTGACAAAGATGGAAAGCCCGACTTCCTGTCGGAAATATTACATCTCAACGCTTCCACCATTTTTGAGAAAGGTTATGCAACTTCATCACGCCCTCGAACAGCAGCAATCAAGTCACAAAATTACAGGAAGGGAATCCATTGCCCAAACAGAAGTGGAGTCTTCACAAGGCTGGGAGGCCCCACTAGTTATATTTCAAGAGCAGATATGACTTCAGCGTCCCACCAGAGTACTTATTAATGTCTGCTTTGCAGATGATATAACCAGGGGAAATAATTATAAAAGTCACCACTCGAAGAAGGGGCGCCAATTTTGAAAGACAAGCTTGTTTTCTTTGGTGACAATGTTTTCAAAAGCTTGAAGTCACGCCTAAAAGCGTGCCAGGTCAGATTTTAATCATTTTTACTTTATGGTATTTTCACGAATGTCAAATATTGTTGTATCATGAATTTTCATTAAAAGCATCAAGAATATCTAGGAATGCAGCTCTTATGTTTTGACAAATTGAATAATATCAAGTTCACTGCATATTATTGTTTATTGCAAGAACCTCAGGTCAAAATCAATTCCATTGTCTCTCATTTAGGAATCATGAACACAAATATCAAAATCCATTTCTATCTGTAATAATCAGACCAATAATGGAATATCCACCAATACCTGCACGTTTTTTAATCGACTTTGTTAAGTGCATTATAAAAATTCCTTCTTCAGATATAAGGTCCTCAACAGGAGGAGAAACAAGGTCAAGGTGTAACTGTTTTGGCATCTGTTGGAACAAATACACATTTCTCTACAACGTTAGAACCAATTAATCAAAGATTATACCCCAATTAACCCATGGAGCAAACCTCTTTCAGTACAACTTTTGAATTAACAGAAGAATCCGTCGGAATTGATGAAACCACCCAAACATGGTTATTACCACATTGGTTGCTGTTGAAGTGTATCTTGTTTATCTGACATTTTGATGAACCTCTCATAGACATATTACAAGAAAATTCCTTCATTTTGAAAAATTTTCTTTTTAAATTTTTTTCCTATTTTATCAAAAAAAATCATTATGATAATTAGCCATAAAGGTTAAATAAGGACAGAATGGGAACTGATTTTTTTTATTTTATTTTAGTATTTTTTCTTTATACGTTAAGAAATAAATTTCAGGGAATTTGATGGAATATCTTACATTTACTATGTTTTTTAATAAATTTTTTGTTTGGTTAGATTATTAGAAAAATTTCTGAAAATTTTCAGATATGGTGGCGATAAATGTTTTGACATTAATGTTGGACTAATATTTCTACTTTCGGAAACTATAAAAGAGATGAATAAAATAAAATCTTTGTTTTTCCGTATTAAAACCCATCTTTTACAACTCATGTTCGCAAAAAAAAAAAAAAAAAAACCCACGAATTAAATTTTGCAGGATAACCCTTCCAATTGACATAATACTGCGTTTTGCTGCCTCTCCTCCTCCTGTCTAAGATGGTGATGTCATAGATTTTGGGTAATTTGGTAGGTATTAATTCTTCTCTGTAGAATGTGCCTTTTATTTCGTCTCCCGCTAAATCTTCTAAGATGTAAACTGTGGGATTTTGCAGTGACGAGCTTCTTGATTTTAAAAATTTCTAGAGTGTTTTGAACAGTATACTCCCTCCTGAAAACTGCGTTCCGGTTTTCGTCAGCTATACGTATGGTGTCTCCAACGTTCAAGGATGAAGTGACGCGATTCGTTGTGGGAAAAGCGGTTTTATACATTCTCGAGAATTTATTTTTAATGTCCGCTTCGCTTCTCAAAGCATGCGCCTCCTCGGGTGTACACCCCTGCCCCAAACTCTTGTGTGGTGAGTTGTTATAACTGTTAACTATGTCTCGCAGAACATCGATATATTTCAACGTGTTGTTGTGTGGAGGTATCTGTATATGCGGTTTTTAATAGTTCTTATCACCCTTTCAGCTATAGAAGCTTTAATTTCCCGTGAATGAATAGACGCTATATAACAATACATTTTTACTTTTCAGATAATTCCTTACATGCCGGTTAATAAATTCCCTACCTTCATCACTGTTCAGGCGAGACAGACCTGAAAAATCTGTAGATTCTATAATCGTTTTTAGCGCATTGCACACAGTAAGGCCATCCCTCTTTTTCAAGGGAAGAATGCGTAAAAACCTCGAAAATTGATCAATGAAAATTAGGAGATATTTATAACCTTCATTGTGTCGAGCCAGTTTCGACATGTCCGCCAAATCCGTGCTGGCCGCTGCTCGAGGTTTAGTTGATATGATTTTCCTTCTAAGGAAACGTTTGCGCGTGCTCTTGTGCAAGGTATATGAAGGTTGACTCTTTAAAAAATTAACGACGTCCGCTCTAGTCACGTTTTTGTCTACCTTCCTCGCTGCTTTGAGTAGCGCATTCACACCGCTGAAACATGATGGTTGTGTCACATTGCCATATAAATCCCTAAGCAGTCGTAACTGTTCTTCAGTCATGTTTGTAAGCGATTTGATATTCGGTCTCTCCGAGAATATTCGTTCTGAGCTGCAACAATTCAGGTGTTGATGGTGCGAAGTCTACTAATAGATAACCGTATCGGTTATGCGTTAAAGCTTTTTTTGTATATGTCAGAAAACTCTGCACCTCTCCGCCGACCGAACAATTGCCTGCCCAAAGTTTCAATTTGACCAATGTCACGATTCTTCATGAGGATGTAATGGGAGCAATTGAGACTGATGCTTCTACTGAATTTACCCGAGTGAAACACGTTCTGGGTTATGAAGATCACCGATATATTCGAATGCCGTCCAGCGGTGAATGCTTGGGTCACGAATTTATTGTCGCTAGCTTCGAGAAAACAATCATCAAGTACAAATAACAGTCCTTTACTACCACCCTCCACTCCTCTTTCCGTGTAATCGAAAGGGTTCAGTATCTCTTTGGATACTTTTAATTTGGTGTTTATGGTGTGATGACTTTCCAGAGGGTGTTCACTCACCCCACAATATAAAATACAGTGAAAGTTAGCCTCATACATTTCTATTATGTTTTGACACAACACAGATTTGCCACTATTGCTGAAACCTGCTATGATAATCCGCGCAGAAACAGAGAAAAGGTTTAAGATTTCTCCTTGGAAAGGACCAGCTTCCATGTTTAAAGTTCAAGGTGTACTGAGAGGATGCGATGATCTGCGTGTTGCTATATATTAAGGTGAAGGTTGTGAAAAATGAAGGTTGTAGAGAAATTAATTTTAATAAATAACGTTTTTTATTGACATATGTATATATTACAGGGCATATACATGTGTATATTTTTTAGCTATAGTGATGGTTATATACAAGCGAGCATTTGTTTTTTTATTCACAGAGCGAGTGATGCGAATACTCTGACCATAAAACATATTTACATTATTTGAAAATTACATTATATACAGTCTGTTCTTCAAATCAAACCACACACAGAGATAAGGCACCATTTATATATGGGGGAAATATCAGTGTCTGTTCTTCAAATCAAACCTGGTATCTAAGTGCTTGTCCAGAGTCTAGTGCACCATATATATGGTGGTATCCAGTGTCTGTTCTTTAAATCAAACCTGGTATCTAAGTGCTTGATATTTGATTACCAAACTTACCATTTATTCAACAATTATAGTTACCTCACAAAGCCAGATACCTGAACCCTCATCACATACAAGACGATGATTTTTATAAGGCATAGTTATCCCTTATAAACTTATCAATCATATAAAGAAAGGCAGATTAAGTTCGTTAAACAGGTGTGAGGTAAAATCTAAGGGCGTCACTCCATTAACATTATAAAAGTTCAAGTATTTCTATTTATTTCATTTCCCTGGTATGGTTCAATTACTTGAAGGAAAACATCTTCTACTTACCACTATATCTCTAATTCAAATCAAAATTACTGGTGGGTCAATGAATGAAACTGATATAATATTTTTAAATAAAAATTTATTTCTAAATTCAAATATTTATACTCAACATTAAATGTAACAGTCTCAGGAAATTTATTATTACTTGAAAAATTGGATTAAATCTGAATTAATCATCAGTCAAATTAAATCAGAAATTAATTTATTAATTAATGTCACGGTTATTCAAGAAGAATTTAAATTGAGTAACAAAACTTAATTCCCAAGTGTTAAACAAAATAAGGCAAATAAATCAATCATGTAAAATGTGGATACAAAAGACACAGAAATATATACTTGCAAAAAGATTAAATATAAAAAAATGGTAAAGCAAATCTTAAGGCAATAGCAAATACATCACATATGCATAAAGAAAAATTCTTCAAGAGATAAAGCATAAAACATATAACACGAAAAATATTAAAACTGAAAAAGTATCTTTACATATAACCACTGCAGATATTACTTTTAGTGCACTGAACCCAATAATTATATTACAATATATATATGGTACTAAATGCTTCGTGTCTTTAACCAGGTGGGTTACACACACACTTAATAAAATACACTGTTCAGATAACTCATACACATTTACTAATACTAAACAGCGAAAAGAATATATAGTGACCATCGTCTATCAAAATATCAGTTACATTATGTACTGAGAGGACATTCATAATATATATTGTAGAGAAAATGAATTTTAATAATATATGTGGACTATCTTTTTTGATCATATGTATATATATATATATATAATATATATATCAGCAAGTTTTGAATACTTTCATATTTAATGAACAATCAGCCTCTGTGATGTATATATATATATATATATACATACATATATCATATATATATATATTTATATATATATATATATATATATATAAATATACAGTATACAATAATATATATATATATATATATATATATATATGAAAATACATATATATATATATATATATATATATATATACAAACAAGGCATTTAGGCTGAGTGAGTGACGTGTATACTCTTACTATGGTACATATTTACATTAATTGAAAAACTGTACATTCTTCTCACACACGTCTACTAAAGCTCAGGCGTCTTTTCTTGGCAGGTGGGAAGGGCATCAGCTTAGCCCATGCAGGTTGCAACAGCTGCTGCTGCTGCTGCTGCTGTTGCTCATCCACCAATTTGCTGTCCACTCTCCGTCTTTTAGAACAACCTTTTATCCGGGGGTACTGAATCGCCAGAGTAAAGGGTTGTACATCGGGAATTCTGGATGTACTTGGCATAGGTGGAGGGAAGGGCGGCGATGGTGCTCGAGGTAATGTGTCATCATCTTCGCTAATGGCTTCCTCTAACTCGCTCGCTGCAATCTGTGGATGTCCGTAAGCGAAAGATTTAAATGGAGTGAGGTAATATCTCTTGTCCTCTAAAGGACATAGAGCTACCTTTCTCTGCTGGGTGTGACACATTGTTCCCTGCATCATCTGCAAATTGTGCACTGTAGTGTGCGTAATCTCATTATTTTTTATTACATCCAGGTATTGACTATGACTAATGGTTTTTGCCTGCAACTTTGAATCCCCCTTTAAAGTATTGCACCGACTGTTTTGTGTTTCGTAAGAATACACTTTAGGTTTAACACCGATGAATTCTCTGATGAGTTCAGCTCCTGTTTTGACTTTAACAAGTCCGAGTTTTCCCTGGCGCGAACTGACATACGCTGTGTGAGTTTTAGGGAAGTTACTCAAATCCAAATTGGGTTTGAGCACATCCTTCAATTCGCGTGTGAGATCGTCCGTTTCCAGGGAGATCAAACTGTCAGTGTCAGTGTACAGAAGCTCAACTCTTCCGCCATACAGTTTTTGAAGAACGTCGTAGTGGAACTTGTACATCATGTCCTTTGCCAGATCCAGTATGCTGAATCCAATATAGATCGGGGATTCAGCTTTGACAGTCTCCTTGCAGTGATTCACAATGTACCGGTATTCCTCCAACCTCTCAAAAGATTTGTACGTATGCTTAGACACATTTCTAAGCAGCGAGGTTTCGTTGGTGGTAACAACAGTCCTGGTGGAATAGTTTAAAGGGTTTTTAATGGTTACACCAAAAAGACCATTCATCAAGATTTTGATGGTGTTCCTCTTGTCGGGGTCCGTTTCTTTCGCTCTCCTCTCTGCATTCTCAGTGATGTATTCCCTCAAATAATATCCCTGCTTGAACTTGTAAACTTTCCTTATCCTCTCCACTTCCAACCCGAGTCTTATCAGCGTTTGTAAAAGAGGAAGACAGATCAGATGGTTGCACATTGGCAAATGTGTACCCACCAGTTTGACATTCTTCTTAGGCAGCTTCACATTGAATTTTTCCAATAGACTTTTAGTGTATGGGGAGAGGTGTTGGAAAGTCACGTTCATATGGTGCAAGGCCAAAGGGAAGTCATCAGTCCGGAGGGCGACATCGTCTCTAACCTTCTTGGTATCGAGGAGGATGAAGTAACCTGTATTCCCCTGCGAATTGATGCTCGTGATATCGCTGGCGATAAAACTCTCAAGTTCGGCAGGGGAGAGCTCCGTTACTTCATCCAGAGGCATTTTATATCTGCTCATGACTGTGGGATAAAGACTAGTGAAATCAACATATAATATATATGATTGTTTGTCACCCATTTTAAAATTAGGATTTAACTCGGGATTGTTGGCTATGGCGTGTCTTTGGACTAGACTGCAGAAACCACCTCTAATGTTGTTGGAAATCAACTGGTAAGTTTCCCCGTCAGAAATTAGGGGAGGCGTGTTTCGTGAAGAGTGAAGAAATGCATCTAGAGAGAGAGAGGTAGAGGTTAAATAATAGATCGGGTCTAATCCAAATTGCGCGTAAGCGGCATTCCTCCAAGCTGAGTAAACATCGCACAATAATCCCACATCCATAACCAAATATAAAATGGTATAATCAAGCAGGTTAGTACACTTTGCAGCCTTCCACACTTTGCAGACGTGCTCGTATCCTTCGTCGGGTATGTTTTCCCCGTCAGTGAGGAATTGAAATGCACTTTAAGAGGGACACCCGTTTTTTTCAACACGTTGAAACCTGTGACATAATCATAGGGGTAATACTGTTTACCTGTACTTAAAACCAGTTCTGTGCACTCGTCGGGATATTTGGATAACATCCGACGTGTGATTTCCAGTGACCCCTTCTGTTTAATATGGCTCGAAGCGAGACTGGATAGCGATCCTCTTATCATGTTCAAACTATCCATCAATCGGATGTTACCCGTTTTCAGTGCATAAAATGTACCCCCATCACGTTTCAAAATTTCAAAGTTGTGTTTGGCGGACGCTTCTTTCAAGATGAGGGCGGCATCATATGATAAATTATGCACTAAAATGGGTAGGGATCTTTCAACTTGTTTCACATTTAATTTCCTCTCACATAACCTGGCCCAGTCTCTCGCAATTTTATTGAGAAAATCGTCGACACACTGTTCACCTACACCTACTCTGTGTACGCAGTATTCGCCGCTTCTGCCATCGATGATGACGTAGCAATAGGCGTATGCTTTCTGCTTCGAAACGATTCTTGGGTTTTCATCTTCTTCTTCCGGCTGTCTGTTGTACGCCTCAAAATCTAAGAAGGCGATGTGTGAGCTTTTATTCAGCGCTTTCACTTTGGTGAACTGTTTAAACTGGCCAGGTTCAGGGTATAGAACAGTGGTTCGGGTTGAACATCTTTGGGTGTGAGCATCGCGAATGGCTGGAGTTTTGAAGAGAGTGAGGCAATTGTAACACATGCCCGCTGCATGGTCACGCCTACCTGATTTCAAACGGTGGAAAGTATCTACGAAGGTTGGCAAATCCTTGATGAGGGCGACATGGTCATCAGTGATCAACAGTAGAGGAACTAGTCGGGGACATGATTTATTGCCCACCTTTCTGGCGAGATGCACTGTCCAGTGTTTTTCTGTCCCTTTCCCATGACCACTTCACTCAATTTATATACATAAATATTAAGGTTGTTATCCTTCTCTAACGTTTTGAAGGTATCACTGTTCACTGGTATGTCGGGCGTGTGTTTAATGGTGAAGCGTTTCAAGTTTATTCATCTTTTCACATCTTGGGTGAGGTTGCGGTTAGGATCATCATTTCCCTCGAGTATACTGTACGCTTCTAATGCTGTAATGATGCAGTTGTACCCTGAATCGATGTTAATGATTTGTCCACCGCCCATAACTCCTGCAGGACTCTCGAAAATTGGTCATGTTCACCAGTTCTCGTTTGGAGATCTTGATCTGTACACTGCGCAACGATGTGATGCGCCAACCTGAACCTTCACTCAAGTTTAGTCTATTTTCCAGATTGCTCGCCACATATTCGATAGCCTCGTCTATCACATCGAGCGCAGTGTCCACCAATGTTAACACTGGTAGGGTATTAATGTAAAAAGTACCAGTTTCACGAGTGGCACTGGCACCCGTCATTCTCTCTCTGCTGATGACAATGCACAAGTATAGCATGGCGCTATTTACATTCAGGTTGTTGAGAGCACGTATAACCTCCTCGGCGAGTTGCATTCGGTTAAGTCTGAGTGCCGTTGTCACATCGACGTGCGTTCCCACCGCAGTCGAGTATGTGATGGCACTCACAATCCGGTTGCCTACCTCTCCTTCCCTGTCAAGCAACGGTGCTTCCTGCTGCTGGGACACTCGCTGTTTGGCACCGCCTACTCGACAATGTCTTCCAGCATTCGCTGCAGATGTTTCCATCGCATTTGCTTCACTCGGTGGAGGTGCGACGGTCGGCGGTGGAGGTGCGGCGGAGGCATTCAAAGTGGAGGTGGAGGAGGCTGCGAAATAGGGTGGCTGTGGTGAATTTTAAAAGTATCAAAAGAATGTTTTATATGTAAAAGGTGACAATGTTTTATTTTATGGAGACTGGTCAAAATGAATTATTCTTACCAGATACAGGAGTAGCTGTGTTCTCTCCTACAGAGGTTACCCTTGCTTCGCTCGGCAGAGGAGTAGTGTGGGTGTTAGAGAGGCTGCAAATAGGAATGGCTGTGGTGAATTTTTAATTATAAAATGGAAAGTTTTATATGTAAAAAGAGTGGCAATATTCACGTAGACTGGTGTTGCATCATATATAAAAAAATTAAATTATTATTATTATTATTATTATTATTATTTATTATTATTATTATTATTATTATTATTATTATTATTATTATTATTATTATTATTACCAGAGCTGAGAGTAGTGTTCTCTCCTGCAGGGATGAGTCTCGGGTTCGGATCCTTTCTGACCTCTCTCACTGCTTCTTCTTCTTCTTCTTCCACCATTAGCGCTACTCTTCCTCCCTACGCAATGTCTTTGCCACTGATGGTATTAATAAATCCCATGGCATTGGCTGTTCGCTACTGCTCGAGCTGTCATCGCCACTGCTGGAGCTGCTGGAATTACCCATCTCTGCTGGCGGGATGTTGTAGAGTATAGCTACGCGTTCTGTGAACTGATATCCGTCTCGGCAAACTCATACATTATATAGCGGGACGTCACTCCTAATCAAACTCTTATCGATAAAGTGGGATTAATAACAGATAGATACCTAATCAGACTCTTATCGATAGAGTGGGATTAATAACAGATAGTTTATAACGCTTCAACTTTTATCAGTGATACACCTGTTCATGAGTCACGCGGCGGGTCTAAATCATATCAGCAGCGGATACCTAATCAGACTCTTATCGATAGTGTGGGATTAATAACAGTTAGTTTATAACGGTTCAGCTCTTATCAGTCACACAGCTGTGGTCGAGTCTCACAGTGGGGCTCTCTAATATCAGTTCAGATCTGTTCGGCAAGGTGTCTCCTCCTCCTAATCAGACTCTTATCGATAAAGTGGGATTAATAACAGATAGTTTATATTGATTCATCTCATCAGTCATGCGACAGTTGATGAGTCACTCAGTGGGCCTCTCTCATATCAGTTCAGGGACCTTTTCCCCTACTTACTACATAATTTTTTTATATATGCATGTTATTTTCGAAAGCAAAAATATAAAAATAAAATTGCATGTTATTTTTTTCAACAAAAATATAAAAATAAGATAAATAGTAATTGAGGACGCCAAATAACACCCTTTCTTGAGGACACCAAATGTTCAGGACACCAAAAGTTAAGGACGCCAGGATGCCAAATGGCACCTTTTCCCCTACTTACTACATAATTTTTTTATATATGCATGTTATTTTCGAAAGCAAAAATATAAAAATAAAATTGCATGTTATTTTCTTCACCAAAAATATAAAAAGTAAAATAAGTAATAATTGAGGACGCTTGAGGAAAATGTTCAGGACGTCAGGACGCCAGGCGTAAATGGCACCTTTTCCCCTACTAAGGAGTGAGGTTGCCTTCCACTATTTCCAAGGCTGATATGTCATGCGTGATCCCGTCCTCTCCCGGTGCCATTGACTTTCTTTATTGATTGCAGCAATTCAAACTCGGTAATATCCACACAGGCGTCATCCTTGGTCGAGATGGCCATATTAATACAATTATTCCTAAGTGCTGATTTTACTTTCAATTTATTTCTAATTCTGTCAGGCAGGCTGTTCATGGATGATGAGTTGCCCATCCCTCCACCAGCTCCTCCTCTGCCATGCCTTGTGGGTCTTCGTGAGCTGCCTCCTGAGTGACAGCGTCCCTTACACTATCAATGCATTTCCTTACTTTCATCAGCGATGTTTCAAGGTGGATAGTTCCTAAGAAATTGGTCCAAAATTTTTCTCTGGCTTTCATTTTAACTACTCTACACTGCTCTGCCATATATTGGAGAACTTTGTAGTTTTCTTCAGTATGACTTTTGCGCCACCTACGGGACGCATAATCCATTAGTGCATTGTAGTACTTGACATAAAGATCGTCCTTGTACCATTTGTCACTTTTAGACCCGTTAATATTACCCTTAATATATTTTTGTCTCCTGTTTGGTTTTGATAAAATGATTTCTCTTTGGTTCTGTTAGTCATTTGCAAATTCTAAGATCCTTGTGTCTGACACCTAATGTTTTTATACCATTTCCCTATATCTATGATAAAGGTGGCAGTTTTGTCATTAGGTAGATGGAGTCTTTTCCTACTTTTAAAGTATTGTCTTTTCTTAACGTCAATCACAGCTTTTAGTGCAAAACGATCAGAAACCAAAGTATTCACGATCTCCACCGAGCATCTCCCATATGGATCTTTATACAAGCGTACATAATCAAGCCTCCCTCCCTTACCGTGTGTGAGTTCATTGTAACCCAGCACCCTTATGCGTTCACAATTCTCTGTGCATTCATACCACCTCCTTCCATTTTCATTACAGTGGTCTCCTAAAGAACCCAGTGCAGGATGCCGGGCATTTAAATCCCCTACTGACTTCATTGTTCTTCATATATAAAATCAGGAAGATTGGGACAAGAGGTATAGAAGCATTAGTAACCCTGTTTGATATCGTGTTTTCATAGTTTCTCTTTTCTTCTAGTAAATGTAAATTCTGTAGTATTGGAGGGTCTTCTACTGATCTTTGCTGTCTCCGTACCAGTGGGAATGGCTGGTATTTTTAGGATTTTTCTTTTCATCTTCCTTCACCATGGAAGCATTAGGGTCAATAGTGCTTTTTTTTGCGGATGCGTGAAGGAAATGAAGAAAGATGAAAAGAAAAATCCTAAAAATACCAGCCATTCCCACTGGTACGGAGACAGCAAAGATCAGTTTAGAAGACCTCCAATACTAAGAATTTACATTACTAAAGAAAAGAAACTATGAAAAGACGATATCAAACAGGGTTACTACAGAAGCCTCAACTTAAACCAGTCCTTTAGAAGATTTAGTCAAACAACTATTCTGAAAGTAAGAGATGGTATTAAAATGGCGACAAAGCCTACGCATTCAACCAAATCAAGAAATTCATAAGACAAACCTACTTCTGGTACTACTGAGATTGAAGTTTTAAATTGTTTCTCAGTTTTAGATTAGTCAAAAACCATGAAAAAATCCATTTGAACAAGACCACGAAAGGCCATGTATCGTCTGTAAATCCAAAGGTAAAATGTCCATGGATACAGAAATATTGGCGAATGAAGTCCAAAGTGAAGGGACAAGAGAAATAAAATAAGCAAAATGAGAGCAAAATCGCAACCTCTTGCTCGGCCCAAAATCTTTGTTGAGTGACAAGGGAAAGAAAATATGGTTTAAAGAAAACTATGCTTTTCGATCCAAGAAAAAAAAAAAAAGATTCACAGCACGAAAGTGAAAGGGCTGAGAAATTCTCAAAATAAACCCGTTCTAACAATGATGGCTAATATCCTCCAAGAGGTGTATGAGCTTGAACCAAGGAACTTGAAGTTATCCTTGGCAACAACAATCCAAGCATCATTTGTTTTCAAGAAATCAAGTTAGGTGATGAAGCTTATAATCCTCGTTGCTTAAATTATGAGATGTAAAAATCCCTCGCTCTAGCAAGTAAATGTGGTAAAAGCAGTGCTGTTCAACTTTCCCATACAGCTTTGTAGCCTTTACTATTGCATTTGAAGACAACATTGCAAGCAATTCCAATTTGCTTATTTTTAGGAAAACAATTAAACTTAATCCATATACCTTCTTGCTGATCATCTCTTTTAGTCAAGAGGATATAAACATCATAAACCATCTTCCCACTCCATTTTTATCGTTAAGAGACTTCATGCCCAAAATGATTAATGAGGTGGAGATAAATTAGGTAAAAAAAGTTCAATTTGTGAAGGAAAGTGTCGATAATAACGATATTTTTTTTAGTAATAATGGATCGTTGATAATTCATATCTACTTAAATATGCTGCTGGCTTGACCATCCATCTCGAATATATTGTGAATTCTCCCATAGAAAATCCTCCGAAGTGGAAGGCAGATTTTGCAGACAGGTGTAAGTATACAGTAAGTGTGTAACTAGAAACAAAGACTTGAGTTCTTTTAGCTCTTATGTTAAGGTCTACGGCTATATTACAGAAAACATTTTAACCCTTAAACGCCTACTGGACGTACCATACGTTGACTAAAATTGTCTGTTTGGTGCCAAGTGGACGTATGGTACGTCGACTAAAAATGGTTTTTTTAAATATTCGCGGAAAAATAATTATAGGCCTAGTTTGCGAAAGGTTTTAAATCACGCGCCTTGAGGGATGCTGGGAGTTCACGGATCACGCTGTTGTCTTGTTTATAAGCGTCACCCAGAAGTGCATGCGCGAATTTCTTCCTTCTCGCACCAGAAAGCATCAGCGGCGCATAGTCGGAGAGCGATATCTTGACGCATCCGTGTTTTGCAGAACTTTGGCGAGTGTTTGCGTATTTGTGAGGCAACAGGACGTTTGCAGAGATGTCCCAACGTCGTCAGGACCGTGAAGGCGCATATTGCCTGTCAGTAGTGAGCGTGTGAGACGAGTTTTTAGACTGGGATGCTGGAGAGGGACCAAGCACCCAAGATGACCCAGCTTCTCAACGCCCGTGTCGTGCGGCCACGTGTGACCGAAGGGGACCAAGGACCACATCCCGTGCCTTTTATGACTCTAGGAAGCATCGGGGTGTCTGAGGGCATCCGTAAGCATTTGGGAGGCCTCCAACAAAAGGACATTGACGAGTACTTGTTGGAGCTCGATCGAGCAGGTGGAAAGCCCTCATTTCGATGGCAGTTGGTCATCCAGTGATGAGGACATCACGCCTGATGTTAGTGATGGCCAGTACTTGCCCCCAATGCCCGTATGGGAGCCACAGGAGGAAAGTGAGCTTGAATTTAGTGGTTTCAGTGCGTTTGAGGATAGTCTGAGGAGGAGGAGGAGGGCCCGATTGTGGGTGGTGGGGACGAGACAGAAAGTGATGGTGAAAGTGAGGGAGATGGGCCAGTGGGGAGGGTGGGAGTGTGAAGTCGTGCCCGTGAACGTGCGCGTGCAAGAGCACGGGCCCGTGAGAAAGGTAGCGTTGCGGCAGCTTGGGTGAAGGCTGTTCGTCCGAAAGTGATGAGGGGTGGTTGGAGGACCCCACCCCACCTAACATGCACCCATTCACGGCAGCACCTGGACTGACTGTCCCTGTGCCTCTCACTACACTGGGGTTCATTCAGCTCTTCCTGACGCGGGAATTGCTGGAATACCTCGTTGCAGAGACAGCAGATTACGCTCGGTACTGCCGTGAGGGACTGCAGACGACGTTGTCATATCGCTGGCGGGGCTGCAACCTCACGGACATGGCGCATTTTTGGGGCTCCTCATTTTTTTTGGAATGATGCCTGCTGCCGACGTCAGGCAATATTGGAGGCAGAATTTTTTTTTAAGTACGCCCAATGTGCCCGGCATTATGCCCCGTGATAGTTTCCTGGCGTTGGACAGGTATTTCAACGCCTTCAAACGAAGGGCCGTACCCCGGAATAACCCCGACCGCCTCATCTTAGTCTGCCCAGTGTTGGAGTTTCTTGTGGTTCCTTCCAAGAACCTTTCTTTGGATGAGGGGATGATGCCATACAAAGGGCGCCTAAGTATAAAAGTGTACAACCCCAAGAAGCCAAAGAAATATGGTGTAAAGTTATTTTTTATTACAGAATCCAACACTGGATACGTCGTGGACTTCTCAGTGTATTCTGGGGTCTTCTCCACGCTGCATGACACTGTCTTCGGTCTTGTGGATCGTTTCCGTAACCAGGGATACCACCTGTTTATGGATAATTATTATAACACGGTATCCCTGGCCCAGGAACTGTATGAAGCAGGTGTGCACGTCAGTGGTACCCTTCGGTTGGTGCGTGGGGCCCTGAATGTCCTCAATAGGATTGCTAGCCAGCCGCAACATCTGGCAAGAGGAGAGACAGAGTGGCGGCGGAAGGAGATGTCTTCGTCATCTGTTGGAAGGGGGTCCGGCGTGTGCCCATGATTACGACGAGTCATGAGCCCATCCAAGAAGAGATCATTCAGCAGAAGACACGTCGGCAGGGCCGAGTTACGTATGAGGAGTTTTCGTGTCCAACGCCCTACTGTCATCGGGCACTACAACAGGCACATGGGAGAGTTGATCTCTTTGATCAACTCATCCAGTATTATCCCCTTCGCCAGGAGAACCAGGAGGTGGATACAGAAGCTCGTCAAATACCTCCTTCAGTTGGCCCTCCAGAATGCCTACATCCTTTACTGTGGGTACAATTCTGACGTTCGGAGGTTGTCCCACATCCAGTTTCTTGAGGTGGCTGGGAATGCCCTCATAAACTTTAATCCAGAGGAGTGGCCTTCCAACATCGCCCCCTGCCCCGAGCTCCAGCTCTGCCCGAGAGGAAAGGGCAGATGTCGCTAGGAGGGCCAACCTCGGTCTTCCTGCTCCTGCTGGCGCTGCCCCTGCTGCCGCCGCCCTTGATGATGCTATCGCCCTTGATGATGCTGCGCTCTCCCTCACATATGTCCCGTCGGGTAGTCGACCCTGTGTGTCGGCTGCAGGCAGGAGATCACACACTGGAGCTCCTAGAAGGGCGTAAACAGAAACGGTGCCGGGTGTGCCATATGAATGGCAGAAGAAGAGACACCCGGTACGTCTGTTGCACCTGCAAGGTAGCACTTTGCAGGATCGGGGAGTGTGACCGCAAGTACCACACTGCGGTCATATATTGGAGTGCGCCTACCCGAGCGACACCGGAGGGCGCAGCGGGCCGCCCTTCATATCAAGGGCGCGCGTCTCCCTCCTCTGCCTGTGCCTCGTCATGTCGAGAGGAAAAAAATGCAAGACTCTTCAATGGAGGAGGGAGAAAACAAGAACAGAACGAAGAGTCAGGATTACGAGTGAGTATTCTGCATTGAATTTATTTTTAGTTTTATATTTATTACAAGTTTTTATATATCTGTATTTATTGGTGTTTTGTATATTTCGTTTTATGCAAAAAAAGTTTTCTCACAAGCATTCCTTTTAGTTATGTATTCATACCAAAGTAGTAAAAACAATATAATATATATATGTATGTATGAATGTATATATATATATATATATATATATATATATATATATATATATATATATATATATATATATATATATATATATATATATATATATATATATATATATATATATATATATATATATGTAATGTAATGTGTAGTATTTAATGTATAATGTATATATAATATATATATAATTTATAATATATATATATATATATATATATATATATATATATATATATATATATATATATATAATATAATATATAATATATAATTATAATTATAATTATAATACATAATTATAATATATAATTTGTAAAGATTAGCGCCAAAATACGCTATGAAACTGCCTTTCTGCTTTGCTCGGCCGATAGATAGGCCTCTGTCTATTTTGAACCTGTGAGAGGTAGTGGATTCTGGTTGGGTTAGTTTCAACCAGTGGAAGTGGGTTATAAGAGACGCTCAAAGATTTAATTTCGCCTGGGGCAGTAAGCTGGCTTGCGCCGTTTTCTTTGGGTACAGGAAAGCGTCAGCCGTTTTCTTTGGTCAGGACATCGCCCCCCACCCCTGTCCAGAAGCAATAAAAGGTCAGGGCGCAAGAAGCTCGGTCTTCACACACAGTCGGAAGTTTAAGCCGAGAGGTCACGAGTGCAGACCTCGCCCCCCGCCCTTCCTTCCCTCGTCGCCACGTGGAAGTTAACAGCCCTTTGCTCCGTACCCCCCACCCACGTGGCCATCAAAGATTGCAAGTGGGGATTTGCAAGTCCCAAAGCGAGTGGGAACTCAACTGCAGCCTTTCCTCATTACAAGGGCGCCCTTTTCCGCCCCCAACCTACGACTTGAAAGCAGTTCCTTGGTGAGGGAGGCCCTTTGTCGACGCACACACGTGGACCCTGGCAGAAGACGCCGCTGGACGCCGACGTCAGCCCTACGCCTCTACAATGTGGTAAAGTACCCAGAACGAGTTGCTTAGTCCCGTTACTTCGCCCTTGTGCATTTATTAAACTTTTGGGCCTATAACTTGGTATTCCCTGATGCTTCTTGGTTCAATCCCGGCCCACGTGTTCACTGCTTCCTTGCTCTGAGTCACAAGTAACCCTCGGGAAGTCCTTGGCGCCCTCAGCGCACACCGAGTAATTCATTCCCCAAATTCCAGCATTAGATTTGTAACCTGGGTCCTCATATCGTTTCAGAAGGACGATCGTAGCAGAATTCTCCTTGGTCCGTGTTCCTGGCATTCCCAAGCTCCCCCCCCTTGGGAGGACTTCTGCAGCAGCAATTTAACGTGTTTCAGTTCATTTTCCCTTTGATCTTGTGTGTTATGAGAATATACCTATTTTTGTATCCACGTGTTTCATGCACTTCCCTTTGAGAAAGAGCCCTCCGCTCCTTGTATCACTCCTTTTAGTTTGTGTTTTATATGTCCTGGTTATCTTGCAAGGCCATTTTCGAGTAAAGTAATAAATCTGGAGTCATAAGAACCACCTGCACCAGGAAACATATAAAAATGGCGACCTGACCAGTGATTCTCGTAATGATTGCATCCCCCCCTCTTCCCCTTTGTTGTTTGTGTTGCAATTTGTGAAATCAGCAATTAGCTCAGCTAAGCTGGATACGAGACAGATTACGAACCTTTGAAAAGCCAGCGCAACAGGCCAAGGAAATTCTGCGTAAGTAAACTGTGTTTATTTAGCGTAGGACACTTTAGCAAACGTGACTAACCCTAGGAATTTTTTTTTATAGTAGGGCGCATGTCAGAGGAAAACGAGAGAGGATCGCCGAAACTTAGCTTTGGAAGCCTTTGCACGCGGCTTGCATGCCATTCAATTAGGTTATTTAGGTGCTAACCCATTAAAGGAATAGTGCGCGTATTCCTCCTGTAGAAACGAGTGATTTCGAAACCGAATCCTTAAATAGGCGCGAGAAATCGACGGAAAACACGTGTTCGAAAGTCAGACTAGCATCGCTGACTCATTTTACTCTCTCTCTCATTTAGAAATAAGAGCGAAGGCGTATATTATACTAGGTTAACGCCAAGGACGAAAAAGGGTCAACAACTGTTGTCTGTTCCCTCAGTCCGGGGAAGTCCCGGGTTTTGTTTACTTCGTTCATTCCTTCGGCGCAGACGGCCTATAAGATAAACACACCGGGAAGAGAAACGACCTTGACCGGCATTCCGTAGCCCAGTTAGGAATGTGTAAAAATTTGTTTGTTTGATTTTCTTCGCTCTACCAAATTTTTTTTCATTATTGGGGGGTCTAACATTATATGTTCTGTATTGTTCTGTTTTTTTTTTGTGTTTTGTTTTGTGCTTTTACTACGGCTGTGTGTGTTGCCTATCTGTTATGAATTTGGGATTGCCACCCACCTAATTGCCCTTGAGAATAACACTTCTCCCATAAGTCAGTAAAACTAGCGCCTCTCGCTAATCAGACGTCGTCTGTGCGGAAATTCTAGGGAGCCTATATTCTATTCTTGTCCCCAATAAGCGCTTTGTCGGTAATTTAGTGAGACCAATTCATTTTCAATTGTCCCCCCCATTCAGGAACCTATATATTCCAGTCTTGTCCCCCCAGTCAGCCCGTTTGTCGGTATCTTGGGAGACCAATTCATTTTCCATTCAGTCCCCAAATGAGCCCGTTTTTGTCGGTAAATTCGGAGATTTCGTTCATTATAGTCCCAGATAAATCTGAGTCCCCTAATCAGCCCGTTTGTCGGTACCTTGGGAGACCAATCATTTGCTAATCATCGTCCCCAATCAGCCCGCTTTGTCGGTAAATTGGGAGACCAATCATTGCTAATTCATCGTCCCCAATCAGCCCGTTTTGTCCGGGAGACCAATCATTGTTAATCATCGTCCCCAATCAGCCCGCTTCGTCGGTAAATCGGGAGACCAATCATTGCTAATCATCGTCCCCAATCAAACCCGTTTTGTCGGTTCGGGAGACCAATCATTGGTCCCCAATCAATCGGTAAATCGGGAGACCAATCATTGCTAATCATCAGTCCCCAATAAGCCTGTTAATCATTCGTCGGTAAATCGGGAGACCAATCATTTTGCTAATCAATCATCGTCCCCAATCAGCCCGTTTTGTCGGTAAATCGGGAGACCAATCATTGCTAGTCCATCGTCCCCAATCAGCCCGGTTTGTCGGTAAATCGGGAGACCAATCATTGTTAATTCATCGTCCCCAATCAGCCCATTTCGTCGGTAACCGTTTTGGGAGACCAATCATTGTTAATCATCGTCCCCAATCAGCCCGCTCCGTCGGTAAATCGGAGACCAAATCTAATTGCTAATTCATCGTCCCCAATCAGCCCGCTTCGTCGGTAAATCGGGAGACCAATCATTGCTAATTCATCGTCCCCAATCAGCCCGCTTTGTCGGTAACCTTGGGAGACCAATCATTGTTAATCATCGTCCCCAATCAGCCCGTTTCGTCGGTCCTTGGGAGACCAATCATTGCTAATTCATCGTCCCCAATCAGCCCGGAGTTTCGTCGGTAAATCGGGAGACCAATCATTGCTAATCATCGTCCCCAATTCGTCGGTAATTCGGGAGACCAATCCTAATCAGCCAATCAGCCCGTTTTGTCGGTAAACCTGGGAGACCAATCATTGTTAATCATCGTCCCCCAAATCATGGGAGACCAATCATTCAATTAAAACTGATCACCATCCCCAACGGCAAACCGCTTCGGTCCCCAATCATTTGTTAATCATCGTCAATCAGCCCGCTCCTCGGTAAATCAGAGACCAATCATTTGCTAATTCATCGTCCCCAATCAGCCCGCTTTCTCGGGAGATCAATCACTTGTAATCATCCTCCCCAATCAGCCCCACTCCGTCGGTCTCAGACCAATCAGCGAATTTCATCGTCCCCAATGCCCCTCCGTCGGTAAATCGGGAGACCAATCATACGTCCTTTCCCCAAGGGGTCCAAGATTCCCACAGCTCTGGGAAATTAATTCTGGATCAGGCAGCGTCCGCCTGCAAAATGTCGACAAAGACAGGCTCAGCAGAGCGAGGATTTCAAGTTCTTCATGTCCTCAGGGAAGGAACTCGGCCTTTCCGGGAGAGAACAATCAAGAGACTGGGTACAGGATGTTATTATCGTCCCCAAATAACAGGCAGAGAGACAGGCTCAGGAGAGACAAGAAGGCAGAAAGACAGGCTCAGGAGAGAGAGGAAGAAGCCGGGTTTCACAGAGGACAGGAACGAGAAGCAGAGAAAGATGGAGCAGAGAGACAGGCTCAGGAGAGACGGAAGAAGCAGAGAGACACAAGAAGTGAGGCAGAAAGACAGGCTCAGGAGACTGGCCCAGGAGAAACGAGAAGAAGAGAGAGGGAAGAAAGGGACAAGCAGCGTGCCCATGAACTCGCGATGCTGCAACAGAGTGGCCCTTCGCCTCCACCTGCCACCCAGGGGATGAGTGCCTTCAGCCAGGCTCTCGCCTGCATGCCAAAGTGGACGGAGGCCGAGCCCGAGGTGTGGCTCGACAGCGCCGAGACAGTTTTAAAGGCCTGCCCCCTGAGTGCAGCCGAACTCTCCCTGGTGTTGGGCAAGTTCCTTGGAGGGAAGGCCCTGATTGCCTACAAAGCCCTCCCGCCGGAGGAGCAGGAAAATTGGGAGGTCGTCCGCCAGACTATCGCGAAGGCATATGAGATAACCCCTGAACGCTGGAGGAGGCGCTGGCGAGGACAAGTGAAGGAAGTAAATCAGACCTGGGCAGACTGGGCCTACCAGTCCGAGCGTGCCCATGCCAAATGGTTCGAGTCCGTGGGGGTTACGACCCTCAACGAGGCAATCGAACAGATACAAATAGAGCACTTCCTACTCTACACCCCCGGCCCTCGCCACGCACGCCGTCGCCGAGAAGGAGCCCCGACGTTAGCTGATTGCTGCCGCATAGCCGACTCCTGGGACACCCATCACCCCAGGAGAGCTCCTGCAGCGCAAAATTACTCCACCCGCCTTCCTTTCGGGTGCCCCTCCGCCGAAGAATGGGCAATCACAGAAACCCGTTGTGTGCGGGTTCTGTAAAAGATCGGGCATTCCAAAGAGCAATGCCGCAGTAAACCACCAGAGTCTCTCTCTCTCCCGGACAACCCCTAATAAGTCGCCTGCGCCTCTGCAGGGGCAGTGCGAAGAGATTTCAGCCAAACCTTTTGCACGGCGTGCAAGGTTTTGGCCACTCTTCCTCATGGGCAAAATGCCCTAGAAATAATAAGGCAGGAACTCCTGCCGTCGCCCTGGCAGTAACGAATCCCGAGTCCTTAGGCCCTCCTGCCGAAGTATTTGATGCCAACCCATAAGCCCATTGTAATTGAGAGGTACCCGTTGCATAATTGGGGTAATGTATGGAGTAACCTTTTGTGCAAATTTGTTGACTCCCATCAAAGAAGTATTGTGTATAGATTTTTGTATGAATCTCACATTAAGGGAAACTAAAAATATTGAATATTGCTGATACGATTTCTGCAATAAATGTACGGAAAATGAAAATCATTCTATGTTGTTTATTTGTAAATATGTAAAAAAATTGAAGTGGTTCAGAATTTGACGAAGAGGCATGTGATATAAAAGTTCCATCCAATAAAAGTATTGATGTTGATTGATTATAAAGAAAGAAGAAAGTACTTTAAGTATACTTATTATTGAGTATGTAAATTGTACGTGGTATAGTAGAAAAGAGGTGTTACCAAGTCAAATAATTTCAATATTAAAATGTAAAATAAAGTACACAAAATGGGTATTATCAAATGCATATGAACTTGAAAAACATTTCACAAGTAAATATGTGAATAATATTTAAATTCATGGAATTAATGCGCTTCCATTCCAAACTTTTCCTATTTGTTATATTGTTGATTTTTTTTTTTTGAAAATTTTTGCATATTAAATTAATATTATTTGTAATAATATTTGAAATTATGAAATATACTCCATTTCAAATATCTTTCTTAATATGTTATATTGTTGATATAATTGTTATGAAAACTTTGTATAAAATTAATTGATATTTGTAATGAAATTTCAATAAAAAAAAGCTACCATACCAGGAAAGATTGCTGCAATAGCAAGTGGTAAAATATGTAAAGTGTTTCCATTTTCTTGTTTAGTTTTGCTTAAATTAGCAGTGACTTAGAACTACCGAAAAGGTATGAACAAAATGAAGGAATCACTCATTTTGTGTCATCTCATACAAACTGAGATATCCACATTGTAATCTCGAGCCCATGAGCTAGATTTTTAGTACAGTACAATTAGGGGTTAACCTCAAAATTTAGAATGACAAACTGAAACTTTGGGAATATGTAGAGGTGAATTGTGTTATCTTCATCCAAAGAAGTCCCAAAAAATCCAGTGACGGGTTTTTGAGTTAAGGCCACAAAGTATTATTTTGGAATTTTCAATTTTTCTCATTTATTGCTCCTCACAAAATATTAAATTTGTAAATGAAATACACACCAGGTTTTTATTATATGATACTTGTAGAAGCTATTTACATAAATTTCTTGAGTACTAACAGCATCAGTGTGAAATTATGTGGCTTTATTTTAAAAAATTTCCGTTACTAGCAGTTGACAGGAATATTCCCGTTCCTGCTATTGGAAAACTAATTGGGATATCAAAATTATTATCTAAATAAATCATCTGCAGAATTTTCTTGTCTTTAAATGACACCGAAAGAACATTTCTATAACATGCCACTGCTGTAGTATTTTGTTTATATATATATATATATATATATATATATATATATATATATATATATATATATATATATATATATATATATATATATATATATATATATACTTACATCTGCAGGCGTATTTTTTTCCGTGTATGTGACAAATCAGTATAATATATAATACATACATACTATAAAATGTTTAGTACTGTATGATCATTAATGTTTCAGGTAGAGTGAAACACAGCGAATTCAGCTATTGAAAAGGCACAGAAATGGAAGACAAATCAGGCCTTGTACACAAAGTGAGCCCACTGGGAATAACTGTTTGCGAAACTGTGCGCATCATTAGAGGTTTGGATGCAAACACGAGAGGTAGTACTTCAAAAGAGGACAATGGTTAGGATTAGAAAAACAAGAGCTCCGTTGTTGTCCATGTGAAATGTAGAAAAGACTACACACGTCGCTTGGAGTCCGCACCTAGAAAAGTTCACACGACCCATGAAATCAGGCAAGAGTTCGATTTTAAATCCCAGTGCATATTTTGCGAGAAGAAAATTGCTGTGAATGTGAGAAAATTTAGGAAGACAACTTCTTATGAGTTTGGTGTCGTGGAAACACAAGAATTTATTAACAACATTCGCACAAATGCTGAAAAATGAAATAATAACTGGGGGAGAGAGGTTCTTCTCCGAGTGTCCAATGTCATTGACCTTGTCGCAGATGAGGGACGGTACCATCGTACATGCTACAAATACTTCTTGAGGCCAGGCAGTGCAAAGCCAGGAACAGCTACACTGCAGGGACGAAAAATGGATAAGGTAAAGTCAATAGCATTTATCAAACAGTGCGAGTATTTGGAAGAAAATGATGAATGCCAGTATTCTGTTGATGAATTAACGTCAATTATGAGTACCTATGAAAACTCTGGTATTAATTACGGTAATCAGTACTTGAAGAAGAAACTCAAGAACCATTATGGAAATCAAATAGCGATAAGATAGGTAAGAGTAGAGTGTGTTTCACTGAATGTATGAAAGATATTTTAACGGATGAATGGTATGCTGCACGAAAAAGTGATCCTGCTGAAGATGCTAGAAGACTGATAGAAACTGCTGCTCTGATCATTCGAAATGACATTCGTTCAAAAGCTTACAATTGTGAGGCATTCCCTTCAGCAGAGCAAGTAATTTCTGGAAATTGTGAGCTTGTTCCAGATTATCTTCGTATGTTAATTGATGGAATCTTGAAACCGAAAAAAAATGATAATCAAATACAAAGAAAGTCAATCAGTATACAGCATGCTATCATTGCTGCTGTTCGTCCTAGATCATTTGTCTCGCCCATACAAACTGGTCTGGGTGTTCATCTACACTGAAAGCATGGATCAAGAGTACTGATTCACATCGTTTCTAATCTAGGATTCTGTGCCCCATATAGAGAAGTATTGCTGTATGAAGCATCAGCTACAATGAACCCATCAACTGCAGTAGATTCACGGTCATATATCCAATTTGTATATGATAATGCTGACTATAATGTTGCAACTTTAGATGGTCATAATACATTCCACTCAATGGGAGGAATCAAGTGTGTGACACCGGCAGATCAAGTTCATGAAAACACGCCCATTCCCAGGGCTGAGAGAATTGACAGTGAGGCATTAGCAACTCAGGGACTTAGCAAATTAATTGTGTACCATATGCCTATGACAAAGGGCTATTCACTTAATGATACACAGATTACTGTCAATGCAAACCAGTTATTCCATCGAATTATATGCGTTGCTAGAAGTGATTCTGACCTTGCATCATGTCTGGGATATGAACTTGCACCTCAACCACCTTCCCTCTTTGGTGATTTTTCTATGAGAAAAGCAAAAAAAATCTGCTCTTGTACCAGTCATTGAGGCATTGGCACCCTGTGAAAATGTTCCTCCAGCTGGAGCAGTGTATATTTTAGATGGTGGGTACTCTTCTTCATCATGCCAGTGGCAACGTCCTGCTACATTCAGTCACATATGTTCTCAGTATACATCATTCATTAAACAGAAGTACAGGAATGCTCACATAGTATTTGATGGCTATGACACTCACAGTACAAAAGATGAAGAACACTTTCGTCGAGGATGGACACAATCATCTAGAGATATAGCTGCAGAAAGCCACATGCAGGTCCCAGTGTCTCAGCAGGAGTTCTTAGGAAATACTAAAAACAAGATAGGATTGATCAAACTCCTATTTACCCATCTGGAAGCGCTGTGTGTAAGGTCCATCAGGCAGAGGCAGATGCTGACAGATTGGTAGTAAATAGCAACTCATTACGAGGATTCAGACAGGAATCAGGTTGACAGAGGAGGACACTGATCTTCTTGTCCTCTTAATTGCACTTGCCAAACCTCAGACTGATATCAAAATGATGATCTCAGCAAACAAAGCACATCCTGATAAGATATTCAGCAGTGAAAGAATTCAAGAGCAAAATGGGGAACATGACTGGCAGCTTGCTCTTCCTGTATGCAATAACAGGTTGTGATACAACCTCTGCTCTGTATTGCAAGGGTAAAAGGGTTCCTTATAAAAGATTACAGGAGGATCCTGTACCAAGTCACAAGATGCAAATTTTTAATGACCCCCAGGCCTCTGCAGATGATATAGCTGCTGCTGGAGAAGCATTTCTTCTTGTCCTGCATGGAGGAAAGCCAGAAGGTAGTCTTGATAAACAAAGGTACTTTAATTACTTAAGGACGATAGCTAAACAGCCCGTACATGCCAGATTTGATCTAGCTACACTTCCTTTAACATCAGCAGCAGCACGCCAACATTCTTATCGTACCTTCCATCAAGTACAACAGTGGCAAGGGATTACTCTAGACCCCACTGACTGGGGTTGGAAGTTAGAAAATGACCGACTAAGACCAGTAACATCGCTTAAAGAGCCCGTACCACATTCCCTACTTCATCTTATAACTTGTAATTGTAGAAAAGGTTGTGAACTGAACTGCGAGTGCAGGAGAAGTGGACTCCCTTGTACACATATTTGTGGGTATTGTGCTGGGCATGGGTGCAATAATCAATGTTCATTTGATGAAGATAAAGAAGGAGATATAGATGGATATGTAGAAGAACATAGCGAAACTGAAAATGAAGACTATTCTCAACCCTTACAGAAAAAGAAAAGGAAATAATTTACGAGAAATAATAAAGAATGATTCATATTTTTGTTTTAGCGTAATTAATGCATAATCCCTTGTGCGTAAAAATGGAGTTTCATCAAGTTGAAGTTATTTTTTGTCTGTAAGCTGTATAGTTGAAAACTAATTTTGATAATTTTTTTCCACATTGTATTGTATTGCAAGTAGTTACTGGTTATATGCTCAGTTCACTACATAATTTTTATGGTAATTGTAGTTATGTGACCTAGAATTTATCCTCAACTAATTATAATGTCATAAGCATGTGATCTATGAATGTCTTCAACAGCAAAATGTTGACGATTGTACGGTAGGAACTAGGTAATTGCTAATGGCACCAATTGAAGTACATGTATTCAAACGAAGATACCCCCGCAATGGTGCGTCCTAGAAGTGTCATTTTGGTGTCATTTGAAAGACAAGAAGATTCTCAGATTGTTTATTTAGGTAAAAATTTTGATATACCAATTATTTTTCCAATAGCAGGAATAGGAATATTCCTGTCAACTATGAGTAACATTTTTTTTTTTAAATAAAGGCCCATAATTTCAACTGATGTATTTAGTACTGATGAAATTTATTCAGATAGCTTCTAAAACTACCATATAATACAAAATAATGTATATTTCATCTACCAATTTTATTTTTTTACCCTTAGGAGCAATAAATGAGAAAACTGGAATATCCAAAATGGCCGCTATTTTGTGGTTATAACTCGAAAACCTGTCACCGATTTTTGGGACTTTTTGGATGAAGATAACACAAATCACCTCTACATATTCCCAAAGTTTCAGTTTGTCATTCTAAATTTTGAGGTTTGAGCTAAAATTGAGCTAATTGTACTGTGCTATTTGTGTTATATATTAAATTGAAGTAATAAAGAAGCCATTCTCTTTTTATGAAAGTAATTAAAATTAAGGATATCTAGAAGCAATACATAACATTTAAATATTATTTAACAATTATTTTTATTGTGGGGATCTTTGATCTTCCAACACTTCAACCGAATGTTACCACTTCTCACGAGGTAGTGAATATTCCAGTTGCTCATCAATTAACTTATGGCCATTTCAAGGTGAGTGTCATTGAAGTTTGTCTGCTAATGGTTATTGGTGACTCGATCGATTGGGTTCTGCGCAGACAGGGGATAGTTGATGAAGAGGCAGCCCCTATGGGTGTATAATAATCGTCATTGAAAGGTGGAAGTATTTTCATGAGTCCGGAGACATGGTAAAAGTAAGAAACTGGTAGATCGATTCTCGTCTGTCATGATAAGGAGCATTATCCATGTCCAGGGATATCATTCAAGAAAAAGAGAATTGATTAACTGCAAACAAACCTATTTCAAAAATTAATAAGAGAATCGACTCAAATGGTGGTCTCAGGTGGTCTTTGAAGATATGATCGAATCCAAAGAGGCCAATTAATAATAATAATGATTATTGATAGTACTGTAATAATCATACCACTTTTGATAACAGGACAACATTTTTTTATACACACAGAAACACTCATATAACGGTGTGAGTACTGTATTAGAAATGCTCACTGTTATTAAACTCTGAACGACATAACGATAGGTGTAAAGAATGGAACGAAATTTAGTACATATATATTTGTTAATGTGCAAATGTTCGTGTCATAACCTCCTAGGCTGTGGCAAAAATTATAGAGAATCTTTATGTAATCCTGCAAGAATTTCCCAATTACCAAGTAAAACCATATTAACCATTAAAAACAGGAAAATAAAGGATAATACTATATTTGAATTTTTTAGTCTTTTAATAAAATAATGAATAGCGACAATACTATGCATATAAACATGGATGTCAGTGGGAAACATTTACTGTTGCATCGGGAAGGATAAATAGTGATAACTTTTACAAGTACAGTTCAAATTTCTATGTATAATGATGAGGCAGTTCGTATTCCAAAGCGCGTTTGTCTTCCTCTTTTTTCTTTTACAAAATTAAACTTCACTGCACATTACATTAAAAAAAAAAAAAAACAAATAGCAGGCGACAGACACGTGTCATCGAGTATGAGAGATCTCTGATTTAAAAGCAGAAACAGAAATTCAACGTATATTGTTATTCAGCAAATATTCCGTACAGCTATGAACATTTACTTCAAGATTCAAAGGGAAGAATATAAGCTGTCACTTTTCCACATTTCTGATAAATACAATCTTTGTAGCTGGTGTATAGTTTCGTTGATTATTTCGTCTATCTATCTGTCTACCTTTTTATCAAACAACCTATCTATATAGCTATCTATGAATTGTGGATTATGAACATGAACACAAAAGCTGTCATTATTAATATAACTATTCGCATAGTGTGTATATACCGCGTATATATATATATATAGTATATATATATATATATATATATATATATATATATATATATATATATATATATATATATATATATATATATATATATATATTACGATTTGACTCTGGGAAATGCTTAATATTTAAAGTTATAGACTCTAAGTGAATGATTTCCCTGCTTACCTCTTTTGTATAAAATCTGACTACTGTGGATCAGGAAAATCGTAATAAACAAGGAAAATGGGGATTTTTTTCTGAGCTGAGGGCTCTACTCACAAGGTACTCGTAAACACGTTAGGGCAAGTTTAAAATTACGTGCATTTACATAAAATGAAATATCAGAAGATGATTTGGACTAATCAAGCATGCAAGGCTTGAGAGGTTAATTATAACTTGGGAAACTTGTAAGTATATCTGTCGGTGTAACGATGCTGACACAAGGCACAGTCAAGAGAGATTTCCACGGCTAACAGACTCTCTGTAAGGAGAGGGGTTCACGAATTAAAAGCCAGTAAGGACGCAATAAAATATACATAGGACAAGGTGAGCACAGAGGGTGCCAAGAAGCCTTGAACACACGATTTTATGTAATTATTTAAACACAGGCATTTACGTAACACTGACCTAACAAGGCAAGGTTGATATGGGAATACTGGCACTTAGAAATGGAAATATTTCGAGAATTAGAACAGTGTGACTGACATGGAAGAACTTTTGCAACAGATCACTTAACCTTGTAGAAGAGGTGGCTTCAGCGAGAAATGGCGGCGGAGGAAGGGCTGGGTTTCACTGGTAGAAATACTGAGGATCCCTACGAGATAAGGGCCACATGGTAGAAGGAGATGCGTCTTGCTAGCGTCCAGAGATGTGTGTGTCCCCCTCGCGTCCTACAGTGTGTCTCACATTGTTTCCTCGGTCAGTCCCTTATATGACGTCGGTCAAGGAGCAGGGGGATACCTACAGGTAGATGGGGTTGGTTTCATCTGTGACTAAGTACCAGGTGTGCGGGCCAGCTGTCCTTTTCTGTTAATCTCCCTTCTTGGCTCTTTTGTGTCTCTGTAAACAAAAGTCTCCCGCAGTCATGTGTTCCAGAAGAGAAAGTTGAAAGACGATTAAAAGCCTAAGATTAAAGGAGGCAAGTGATAATGTTAAAGAAAAATGGTGATTAATATCTCGAAATTATACTCTTTAGCCGATGAAAATGGCTTAGATTTATTATTTTGCCCAGGGGTTTCGAAAGGAAGTCATTTACAAAATTTGGATGTGTCAGTTATGCTCTCCATTGGCAGAGTGGGAACAAGGTAAAATATAAGCCTCTGTGAGGTGTAAAATAATATGATTAACTGGAAAAATAATTAAAGGAAAAATGTTAAAGGAAAAGGAATAAATTACAGTTTTAAGAAAATAAACAGGTACGGAACCCTGACGCCCTCTTCAGGATAGAGGTACCACAGTCCTCGTAGGATAAGAAGGTGGCACTGTGCCAAATTTGCACTGGTGCCAGGAGAGTTCATCAGCTCTCTTGGAGCTACCTGATGTTATCTACGCCTGTGATTTCACCGCAGATCTCTTTAGGTTGATGGTTCTCCTTAGTAGGGGAATCGGTCGAACCGAGTCCGAGGAGGACACTGGAGTGCCACCTGTGTCGGCTTCCTTGGCAGCCGAGGCAGGGGCATTCATTTCCAGTTTTACCCCAAGTCGCGGCAGTTCCGTGAGTTCGTTGGTCCTTTGAAACACAGCAGAATCTCTTACCAACTCTGGTAGCAGAGCCAGACCCGAAGAAGAGAGGGTATCCTGATTGGGATCTCTTGAATGGTGCTGACACTAAGGCAGGGTCAGGCACCATTATTTGATTTGGAATTTGCTCGTCGCTTGGGACGGATGGAGCTTGGCACTGGTCAGTGCATGCAAGTGGCACTGGCAGAGATTGGGAATCAAATTTGGAATCTCCTGGGGGGAGATCTGATTTGGGCCCAGGCCCTGGCACTGGGGCAGGGCCGGGCACCGGAATGGGATCTGGGATTGATTGTGATGGAGGGGGCCACTGCACATCGTACTCAGGTGGCACTGGCAGTGTAATGAGTGTAGGCGTTTGAGGCTTACTCGTGCCTAATGAGTGGTTTGGGGGATTTGAACCCCTAGATTGTGGTAACTTAGATGGTGGCTGGAAGTCCTGTCCCAGGAGGATATCATAACCTCCAGGAGTATATCTTGCTACTGCAAGGTTGCAAATTTTTGATTTATGAGGCCTTGTGACTCACAATTGAACAGTAGGGAGTATCATTTTAAACTGATAGGTACCCTCAATTGTGACGAGTTTACGTCAGTTAATGATAGCTCCATAGGGAACTCTGTCTTTCCTTATGAGGGAAATCTGCACGCCAGAGCCATCAAATGCCTTGACCTGATGTGAGGGGTAGCTACCTCGAGGAGGTGCCACATGCATGGGACCCTCGGCTGGAGGGCCAAGGATTTGGGATTCCCAACTGCCAAGGCAATGGTGGGAGTACTTGATTTATTATTTGGGCATTTTGCCCATGTGGAAGAGTGACCATAAACTTTACATGCCATGCAATAGCTCTGGCTATAATCCCTTTGTGGCACTACCCCTGTGGAGGGTGCAGGCTTGTTAGCTCGTGGATTCCCGTGAGAGGGTTTGTTTCAGCACTGCTCGGTGGAATGCCGGCTTTCTTGCAGAACCCACACACAATAGGTTTCTGCGAGTGCCCATTCTTGGGCAGAAAGGCACTGGAGGTGAAAGAAGGAGTGCATATTTTATGTCCCAATGAACTTGCATGGGCATGATGGGTGTCCCATGTTTCGGCGAGGCGACAGCACTCCGCTAGAGTCGTGGGTGCTTTTTTGCATACATGGGTGGCTAGGGCGGAAGGGGCGTAATATAAAAAATTTTCAATCTTGAACCACTCGAGGATGTCCTCTGTGGTGCAGGCTCCTAGGGACTCTAGCCATTTAGAGAGGGCCCTATCTGACTGATACGCCCAGTCAGACCAGGTCTGTCCTGTTTCTTTTATCTGGCCTCTCCAGCGTCGTCTCCAGCGTTCGGGGGTCATTTCATATGCCTTTGTGATCGCCTGGCACACTTGAATGCAATTAAACCCTTCCCTCCGAGGAATTTCCCCAAGAGTAGGGAGACTTTGGCGGGAGTGAGTGGGTAGGCACTAAGAACCCTTTCTGCCCAATTGAGCCACACCTTGGGCTTGGCCTCGATCCACTTGGGCATAAAAGTATGAGCCTGAGTGTGGGCGGGTACCCTAGGGGCTGTAAAGGAGCTGGCAGTGCCAATTTGGGCCACCTGTAGCTCATTGGCCCACTGCTTTTCCTCCCTTTCGAGCCAATCCTTTCTTTCTTGTTCTTCCTTCTTCTCCTTTCTTTCTTGTTCTTCCCTTGCAAGCCTATCTAGCCTATCTTGTTCTTCCCTCTTCTACTTTCTCTCTTGTTCTTCCCTTGCAAGTCTATCCAACCTATCTTGTCCTTCCTTCTTCTCCTTTCTCTCTTGTTCTTTCCTCATCTCCTTTCTCTCTTCCTTTGAGTTTATCTAGCCTATCTTGTTCTTCCTTCTTCTCCTTCCTCTCTTGTTCTTACTTTGCTAGTTTATCTAGCCTATCTTGTTTTTCCTTTGCGAGTTTATCTAGCCTATCTTGCTCTTCCTTTTTCGCCATTCTTTCTTTCTCCCTCTCCTGCCATTCTGTCTCTCTTTCCGTCTTGGCATCATCTACTTTCTCTTGGACCCATTGCTCAGGGCTTGTCTTGATAGTCCCATGTCCTTTCCAGCGGACATATAGAACTTAAAGTCCTCGTTTTGTTGGGCTCTGGATGTCGTCGACATCTTGAGATAACACTTATATGGTGTGGCCCTTTAGAAAGTCAATATGTCTGAATGAGACTTAGTTTGTTCTTAGTGAACGAATTTTAGTATGTCTGAATAAGACTTAGTGTGTTCTTGATGAATGAATTTAATATGTCTGAATAAGACTTGGGGTGTTCTTGATGAACGAATGTTGATATGTCTGAATAAGACTTAGTTTGTTCTTGATTGACGAATTTTAATGTCTCAAAAGATGTAAATTGTATTCTATTTCATGCACGGACTCGGCCAGCTGTTGCGTGAATGTTGGGGATTTTTTGGTTCGCCTAATAGGATGTGATTTGTTCACAGGGAACATATTTTTTTATTTTGTCTCGTATGACGTGGTTTCAGATTCATGCACAGACTTGGCCAGCTATCGCATGAATCTTAAGGCTTGGTTTGGGGAGAGTTCACCCTTTCCCGATTTCTCCTCGTAGGGTGTGGATTTGTTTGCAGGGAACTGGTTTGGTTTTGTCCTGGAGGACGTAGAAATTTGGTGTTATTTCGCACACAGAAATAACACAAAGCCGGCTAAAGCGCGAATTTGTGTTTTCTTGTGATAAGAAAGTATTTTTTTTAGGGGAGTCCCGATACAGGTTAGGCAGGAACCCAGTGAGTGTCTTGACACTCTTTAGAATAAAAACCCTAACAAAATGAATAAAAAAGAATAAAATAAAACAAAAAGAAAGGATGTAGCGTAAGCTCCCAAAGAAAAAAATGGAGAGACACCGTTAATCGGCACAGAGGTGAGGGGTGTGTGGTTAAGGTTTAAGGTATGGACAAACATTGGTGGGTTAGGAAAGACAGCGTGTTTGTAGCACACTTCTATTTATTTTTATAAGAGTGGTAAGTTCATCGTCGAGAGACGGACAAGTTGAAATTGTATTATTTTGCAAGTTACACTGATAAAGTTACTTGCCTTTATCAGCCCTAATAAGAGCTTTTTTCCTCGAATCCTGTCATACACAAAACATACCCTATTATAATGCTGTTTGCCTGAGTCCCATGCTTACGTATTTGCCTACTCACATGTGCCCTGAAAGGGTCAGCGCGGCTGTCCGCTCAAGGTCACCTGGCCAAGGGTCGATGACCAGCATGGGATTTTTTTTTTTTTCGAGACTGACCCTGCTTACACAAACATTAATCCGCTTACGGTTTGTTAAGAAAGTAAAGTTTTCTATTAGGCTTACCAAAAATTCCCTGGGAACAGTGTGAAGGCCATGCTGTCACAAAAGATAACTGCAAATAAACAGAGAGAGAGAAAAAAAAGGTTCCTTACACTTATGAATGAAATAGCGGGAATGCTTTAAAATGAAACAGAATTTATCACTGGCGGTGCTGTGCGGAGGAATGTTTATAAATAAAATATGAAGCAAAAAAATTTTATGCTTTCTGAGATTTTACTCTACAGGTAAGTGTTCCTACGGATTCAACTTCATGAGAGAGAGAGAGAGAGAGAGAGAGATGAGAGAGAGAGAGAGAGAGAGAGAGAGAGAAAGAGAGATTAAACTCTCTGAATACTCAGCCATACGGAACTTTGCTGATTTACCTAGTCGTGGGATCTAAAACATGTGTCAGCTGTTCCAAGACGGCAAATTTGTCTGGATAACACAGGGAGGGAATATATGCCTTATTCCCCCTTTTTTTTCAACACCTGGTAATTTCCAAGCTTGTCTATGTGAAAACATGCATGCACCCATTCAGGGGCTATCAAAACTTGTGTAACGGATACTATAACTTCTCAATTAGTGGATTCCATGCACTTGCCTAACGTTTCCCTATTTCTATTTTCATTCACAAATTTCACTGTGCACATGTGGAATTTACTCAAAAAGGTTCATCTCTTTGTCTCGCACCCAGCTAGCTTCACTTTGCAAGGGGACAAGGATTTATTCTGCAACATGCACATTGCAAGATCCTAAGCAACTGGTCGGCATTTTCATGATTTGACCTGGGGAAATGCTTACCCTGAGCCAGTTATAGACTCTAAATGAATGATTTCGTTAATTACCTCTATTTTTGCATAACATCTGACTACTATGGATCCAGGAAATCGTAAAAAACAAGGAAAAATGGGGAATTTTATCTGAGCTGAGGCCTCATTTACAAAGCATTTGTAAGTAAACATGTTAGGCTAAGTTTAAAATAACATGTGAATTATTTACATGAAATGAAATATCAGAAAATGATTTGGACTAATCAGGCATGCAAGGCCTGAGAGGTTAATTATAACTGGGAAAACTTGAAAGTATATCTGTCGGTGTGATGATGCTGACACAAGGCACAGTAAAGAGAGATTTCCACGGCTAACAAACTCTCTGTAAGGAGAGAGGTTCATGAATTAAAAGCCAGTAAGGATACAATAAAATATACATAGGACAAGGTGAAGAAAAAAGGTGCCACAAAGCCCTGAACACACGATAATAGGGTAAAAGGTGCCATTTGGCGTCCTGGCGTCCTGAACATTTGCATTCTCAAGAAAGGGCATTTATTTGGTGGCCCCAATTATTATTATTATTATTTATTTTATTTTTATATTTTTGCTGAAGAAAATAACATGCATATATAAAAAAAAATATGTAGTAAGTAGGGTAAAAGGTGCCAAGGCCCCGAATTGATATGAGAGAGACCCACTGCGTGACTCATCAACTGCCGTATGACTGATGAGTTGAACCAATATAAACTATCTGTTATTAATCCCACTCTATCGATAAGAGTCTGATTAGGAGGAGGAGACACCTTGCTGAACTGATCTGAACTGATATTAGAGAGACCCACTGTGTGACTCAACAACAGCTGTGTGACTGATAAGAGTTGAGCCGTTATAAACTGTCTGTTTTTAATCCCACTCTATCGATAAGAGTCTGATTAGGTATCTGCTGCTGATAAGGATTTAGACTTCACTGCGACTCATGAACAGGAGTATCACTGATAAGAGTTGAACCGTTATAAACTATTTGTTATTAATCCCACTCTATCGATAAGAGTCTGATTAGGTATCTGTCCATTATTAATCCCAATATATCGATAAGAGTCTGATTAGGAGTGACGTCCCGCTATATAATGTATGCCTCAGTTCACAGAACGAGTAGCTATACTCCACAACATCCCGCCAGCAAAGATGGGTAATTCCAGCAGCTCCAGCAGTGGCGATGACAGCTTGAGCAGTAGCGAATAAAGCCGATGCCATGGGATTTATTAATACCATCAGTGGCAAAGACACGCGTGAGGAGGAAGAGTAGCGCCACGGCGGAAGAAGAAGAAAAGAAGTGAGAGAGGCAGAAAGGATCGAACCTGAGACTCATCCTCTCGCAGGAGAACACTACTCTCAGTCACACAATAATAATAATAATAATAATAATAATAATAATAATAATAATAATGAATAATAATAATAATAATAATAACAATAATAATTTAATTTTTCCTTATATATGCAAAACACAAGTCTACGTGAATATTGCCACTCTTTTTACATATAAAACTTTCCATTTTATAATTAAAAAATTCACCACAGCCATTCTATTTTGCAGCCTCCTTCAACACTCCGCACTACTCTCTCTGCCGAGAGAAGCAAAGGTAACCCTGTAAGAGAGAACACAAATCACTCCTGCATCTGGTGTAAGAATAATTCATTTTAACCAGTCTCCATAAAATAAAACATTGTCACCTTACATATAAAACATTCTTTTTGATAATTTCTTTAAAATTCACCACAGCCAATTCCTATTTCGTGCCTCCTCCTCCTCCTCCACTTCAAATGCCTTCGGCGCACCTCCACCGCTGACCGTCGCACCTCCACCGAGTGAAGCAAATGCGATGGAAACATCTGCAGCGAATGCTGGAAGACATTGTTGAGTAGGCGGTGCCAAACAGCGAGTGTCCCAGCAGCAGAAGCACTGCTAGCTTGACAGGAAGGAGAGAGGTAGGCAACGATTGTGAATGCCATCACATATTCGCACCGCGGTGGGAACGCATGTCGATGTGACAACGCACTCAGATTCTAACTGAATGCAATCCTGCCCAGGAGGCTATACATGCTCTTAACAATCTAAATGTAATAGCCCCATGCTATACTTGTGCATTGTCATCAGCAGAGAGAGAATGATGGGTGCCAGTGCCACTCATGAAACTGGTACTTTTTACATTAATACCCTACCAGTGTTAACATTGGTGGACACTGCACTCGATGTGATAGATGAGGCTATCGAATATGTGGCGAGCAATCTGGAAGATAGACTAAACTTGAGTGAATGTTCAGGTTGGCGCATCGCAATGTTGCGCAGTACAGACCAGATCTCCTGGCGAGAATTGGTGAACATGGTCAATTTTCGAGAGTATCCCAGCAGGTGTTAGGCGGTGGACAAATTGTTGACATCAATTCGGGGTACAACTGCGCCATTACAGCGTTAGGAAGGTCCAGCATACCTGAGGGGAATGATCATCCTAACCGCAACCTCACCTGAGATGTGAGAAGACAAATAAACTTGAAACGCTTCACCATTAAACACACGCCCGACATACCTGTGAACAGTGATACCTTCAAAACGTTAGAGAAGGATAACAACCTTAATATTTATGTATATAAATTGAGTGAAGTGGTCATGGGAAAGGGACAGAAAAACACTGACAGTGCATTCACAGAAAGGGGCCAATAAATTATGTCCCCTACTAGTTCTTCTACTGTTGATTACTGATGACCATGTCGCCCTCATCAAAATTCTGCTAACCTTCAGAGATACTTCCACCATTTGAAATCGTAGGTGTGACAATGCAGCGGGCGTGTGTTACAACTGCCTCACTCTTTTCAAAACTCCAGCCATTCGCGATGCTCACACCCAAAGATGTACAACCCAAACCACCGTTCTATACCAGTTTAAACAGTTCACCAAAGTGAAAGCGCTGAATAAAAGGTCACACATCGCCTTCTTACAAAGCATAGTTTTCTTTAAACCATATTTTCTTTCCTTGTCACTTCAACAAAGATTTTGGGCCGAACAAGAGGGTTGCAATTTGCTCTCATTTTGCTTATTTTTATTTCTCTTGTCCTTCACTTTGACTTCATTTGCCAATATTTCTGTATCCATGGACATTTTGACCTTTTGGATTTACAGACGATACATGGCCTTTCGTGGTCTTTGTTCAAATGGATTTTTTCATGGTTTTTGACTAATCTAAAACTGAGAAACAATTTAAAACTTCAATCTCAGTAGTACCAGAAGTAGGCTCGTCTTATGGATTTCTTGATTTGGTTAAGGGCGTAGGCTTTGTCGCCATTTTAATACCATCTCTTACTTTCAGAATAGTTGTTTGATTAAATCCTCTAAAGGACTGGTTTAAGTTGAGGCTTCTGTAGTAACCCTGTTTGATATCGTGTTTTCATAGTTTCTCTTTTCTTCTAGTAAATGTAAATTCTGTAGTATTGGAGACAGCAAAGATCAGTAGAAGACCCTCCAATACTACAGAATTTACATTTACTAGAAGAAAAGAGAAACTATGAAAACACGACATCAAACAGGGTTACTAATGCTTCTATACCTCTTGTCCCAATCTTCCATTGTATCTCGCACCCAAAATGCTTTAGTGACATCACCTCCCTGCTTCTAGAACTTCCCTTTTATATCTCGTAGTTAAGGGGATTTAAATGCCCGGCATCCTGCACTAGGTTCTTCAGGAGACCACTGTAATGAAAATGGAAGGAGGTGGTATGAATGCACAGAGAATTGTGAACGCATAGGGTGCTGGGTTACAAACGAACTCACGCACGGTAAGGGAGGGAGGCTTTGATTATGTACGCTTGTATAAAGATCCATATGGGAGATGCTCAGGAGATCGTGAATACTTTGTTTCTGATCGTTTTGCACTAAAAGCTGTGACAATACTTTAAAAGTAGGAAAAGACTCCATCTACCTAATGACAAAACCACCTTTATCACAGATATGGGGAATGGTATAAACATTAGGTGTCAGACACAAGGATCTTAGAATTTGCAAATGACTAACAGAACCAAATAGAAATCATTTTATCAAACCAAACAGGAGACGAAAAATATTAAGGGTTTTATTAACGGGTCATAAAGTGACAAATCGTACAAGGACAATCTTGATGTCAAGTACTATAATGCACTAATGGATTATGCGTCCTTTAGGTGGCGCAAAAATCATACTGAAGAAAACTACAAAGTTCTCCAATTTATGGCAGAGCAGTGTAGAGTAATTAAAATGAAAGTCAGAGGAAAATTTTGGACCAATTTCTTAGGAACTATCCATCTTGAAACATCACTGCAGAAAGTAAGGAAATGCATTGATAGTGTAAGGGACGCTCTCACTCAGGAGGCAGCTCATGAAGACCCACAAGGCAAGGCAGAGGAGGAGCTGGTGGAGGGATGGGCAACTGCATCATCCATGAACAGCCTGCCTGACAATTAGAAATAAATTAAAAGTAAAATCAGCACTTAGGAATAATTGTATTAATATGGCCATCTCGACCAAGGATGACGCCTGTGTGGATATTACCGAGTTTGAATCGCTGCAATCAATAAAGAAAGGAAAGTCAACAGCACCGGGAGAGGACGGGATCACGCATGACATATTATCAGCCTTGGAAATAGTGGAAGGCAACCCTTTCCTTAAGCTTTTCAACGTGATTTACAGGAGTGGAACGATACTATACCACTGGAAAAGGGTCATCATTGTACCTGTTCCCAAGCCTGGAGACCCTGGGAACTTTAGACCAATATCTTTTGCTTCTTGTTTCTGTAAAATGTTAAGAAGAATAATTCTGTACAGGATGCTAGCCAAGATTGGTGGTCTATTTCATCCAAATCTAAATTGGTTCATTAAAGTTGTACAGCCTCCTGCATAAGAAAATTCCTTGCAATAACTCTGCAAAATATTCATGTTCTTAAACTTAAAAGAAAGCTTTTTACGAAGCTAATACAGTAGACAAATAATCCTATATGAGTTGACAAAAATGGATGTAAAAGGTAAGTTTGGCATGGATTACGGATTAGGCTACCTAACAAAGGGAATTATGTATTTTTTCAAGGAAGAGGTCCTCTGTAAAGGATTCCAACTTGGCACACCTCAAGGTGGCGTTTTGAGTCCAACCTGGTTCAATGATTGTTAGTGCTGGCTGCCCAGAGGAGCTACAGTTATTGTTTCTGCAGATGACATCATTATTCAGTCTTGAACTTGTCTTCAAATGCAAAATTTGCTGAATATTATCGGCGGAATTTGTATGAGCTAGGATTTTGACCCCATCTAAAACAGGCAAAAGTTGTGTGTACCAAATGGGGAAATAGGGAAGATCTGATACTGCAAGATTATAAAACATGAATATGCTGTCTTCAAATATTTAGAGGTCTATTTAGGTGGTAATCATGGCAGGGACATGTTGGTTCAGTATTGAATCACATGTTGCAAAACCAGAATGACACCTTCTAAAATAGCGTTTGATGTGTTACAAGAGTATATAAAATGCCAAGCATATGCAGGTGTTGTTGTATATATACTTGTAACCATCATCTCCTGTATTTTACCAGTGAGCAGGAAGCACAGAAGGAAAGGAAGCTTTGAAATATATGCTGAATAAGTTCAAATAGTGTTTTATGGGCCTTTTTCATCTTCATATTATACTGTTGTATTAAGTAAATGAGATATATATATATATATATATATATATATATATATATATATATATATATATTATACATATATATATATATATATATATATATATATATATATATATATATATATATATATTATATATATATATATATATATATATATATATATATATATATATATATATATATATATATACCAATGCAAAGTTTTTTCATAAAAAATTCATTAATATATGCTATCAATATAAAGTTTTCTCCATAACCTATAAAAATAGTAAGCTATATGTTATCAGAGCGAAATTTTTTTCATAAATTACTCAAAGGATAAGTACTCAATGAGGTTAGGCTAGGACATGGTAGGCCTATTCTAGGAAAGGTTTGTTCCCATCGTTTTACACTTGCCCTAAAGTTTTCTTAACCTATAAAATATACGCTGTCAATTATGATTTTCTTCTTAACCTATATACGCTACTACCTGTACATGTTTTCTGTCTCAGATACTGGAGAGGCAAATTAACAAGCAACTGTGAGGATAAAGTAAATAAACGCTGAACCACCAACTGACACAAGTCATGAGTCACGACAACTCACTGCAGTAAAATCAAGCTTTGTGGTCTTGCATAATTATATATTATGAAAAATAGTAATCACTAATTAGAATATCACTAATCACTAATTTGATATCACTAATATAGGAAAACAAATCCCTTTACCTAGATATTGGTGTTCTGGTTTGTTGCCATCCCAGGCGAGACAATTCAGACTTTGAAATTTGTCCTCTCATGTAACAAACTTTACGAGATGCAGTTGTTCAAATTTCTCCTCCATAAATGGTACTTCTTTTGCTTATGGCATTTTCAATTGCAAGAATGTACAGACAACTTGAAGAAACCCGAAAAGGAAAATGCGTCACAAAGCACTAAACTCAGCTTTTCTACCAGGGTGCACTTGCACTTACTCGCAGGTGTGCTCTTTAGCTCGGAAAAGTTCTCTGCTAGCTGATTGGTTGCAAGTCTTTTATCCGAATGGCATCATTGTTTTCAAATAATTACCAAGTAATTGAATCAAAACTTATTTACTAACCTAAATTTCTCCCTCAGATATATTTTTGTCAATAAATAATGTTAACGAATAAAGAGATTATAAAGATATTGTAATGGTAAGTCTAAATTTAATAACAACACCCGCCAAGTCAACGACAGGAGCTTATTTTAACAGATGCACGCTGCATAATTTTTTTACTTTTCACATATTTTAACACCAATTGGGATAAATTACACTAAGCATAAGAAAAACATGTTATTATAAACTTTCTTTGAATACCAGGATCTACTAAAAACATGGAATTAATAAAACTCGCTATTGGTGAAAACTTCCGAGGTAAAAGGAACAGCCTGTGGCGGCCTGGCGGGAAAACTATCCCAGGCTGATGATTGTCATTGCAGCATTTTCCCATTTATGTCATTGCAGCTTTTTCCTGATTTATGTGGGTTGAAACAGTGTTATGTTATTGAGATTAATTTAATGGCTATATCTGCAATTGAATAGTTTCTATGCTTCTTTTTGTAGGTGCACACTAATAAAAATATATTTCAGAAATTAACAACTTACCCGTCATGTTATGTTACAGCTTTTGGAGATGCGAGATAAGAAAACTTCTTATTTTCTTAATTTGCGTTCTGTTCAGACACATATAAGGTTGACAATAGTTTCTGCAATATTTTGAGAAGTAAAAGAATATGTGGTCTGAGTAGAAAATGTACTATACACATATACATTTTAAGGATTAGTAGGCTATAGGTGTCTACTGTCAAATACTGAGGCGGGGATGGAAGGGGAGGAAGGGTATCAAACGGTTGTAACTCTGGTTTGAAATTATGAATTCGTTTAATTGTGATTTTTATGCAAAATATGGAACATTACAGTATCCTCAAACCGAAAATTGTGTTATTAAGAATCTGAACCTTTACGACAAAATTAGCAAACCCTTTCTATACGGACTTTACATCATAGGCCTACATACACCTAGCCTAACTTATATCAAGCATCAGCTACTGTTTATTGTTACTCCTTACCTTAAAGAGTTAAAAAAATTTATTGCAATTGTCAAAAATGGTGTAAGACACATAGACACTGGCTAGCCTAGTTTCAAATGTGTGCAAGAAATAAAGCCATAATAAGGGAAGTAGGCTACATTATTATTATGTAAAAAAAAAAACTCTTCATATTTATCATTATGATATAACAAAAGGCTTCATGCACAAAAAGCCTATAAAAGATATGTATCTGAAAAGTTTTCTTGCCCATCAACATTTTGGACTTGTGGATACCATATGAATAATTAGGCCTGCCTATCTAGGTAATTTTATCTAAATTTTATCTAAAGCCATAGGCTGTTCTTTTTACTCCCCTGGAAGTTTTCACCAATAGCGAGTTTTATTAAGTCCGTGTTTTTAGTAGATTCTGTATTCAAAGAAAGTTTATAATAACATGTTTTTCTTATGCTTAAACTGTTATTTATCCCAATTGGTGTTAAAATATGAAAAGTAAAAAATTATGCAGCGTGCATCCGAAAACAAGCCCTGTCATTGACTTCAAACCATTATTAAATTTAGACTTACCATCGCAATACTTTATAATCTCTTTATTCGTTAACATTATTTATTGACAAAAAAATATATCTGAGGGAGGAATTTAGGTTGGTAAATAAGTTTCGATTCACATTACTTGGCAATTATTTGAAAACAATGTTGCTATTCAGACAAAATACTTGGGTCCAATCAGCTAGCAGGAAACTTTTTCAAACTAAAGGCACCCCAGCAAGTAAGTGCAAATGCGCCTTGGTAAAAAAATGAGTTTAGGATATCGCTTTAACCAGAACCACACACCAGTCAGGATGGGTTATTGGTAAAACCTAGTCCTCTGTTTGGAACTGTTACGTACTTATATAATATCATATTTCCGAAAATACGCAGTAAAAATCTGTCAAAAATATAAAATATATGTATACTAGTTGGAATGGTACATCTGTGATACTTCTATGATGAGTTCAAAAATATTGAGATACATAGATATATATTTACTTTTATTTGATATTTTTTTAGAGAACGAACTAGCTCTTATCGTAGAAAATGGGTAGTTTTAGTAGGATACTGCAGATAAATTTCTACTTTCTATCATCCAGAATTGGCAAGTCATACAGACATTGTACGACAATTTGTTGCTTAATATCGCTCACAGAGTGATATTGAGATACATAGATACATATTTACTCTGATATTATATTTTTTGAGAGAAAGAGCCAGTTTTTATCATAGATAATGTGTATTTTAGTAGGAAATTAAATTATATTTCCTCACTTCCACCTAAAAAGTCATACAGAAATTTTGCGACAATTTTTTGCTCAGTGCCGCTCAAATGCCGGTAAATGCGGTGAGCAAAGATGTAAAAAAACCCACTTACAAATTTTTTTTAGCCACTATATTTCAGGACATGTTTATTTAGACATATACCAATCCAAAACTGTAAAAACTAAAATCTATAATTTCTTGAAATTTGGCTTCATCTTGCTGCATCCCCAGCATAGGTGGTAATTTTTCCAAAAGTTTTAATTTGAGATGCTAATATTTCATTTAATGTTGTAACCCAATGTTTCATTCATTGTTTTTTTATCTCTACTTTGAGTGTTTATTTGCCATGTGATTTCCTTTTACCTTGTTTGTTCGATATATATATTGCAACAAGGGACACCTCTTTCCAAGCCAGCTCTCCTTTCAAGAACATCATTTTCAAAAGACGTTAAAGTAAAATCATTTCATATCGCTGTCGACATTAACAGTTGGTCGTAAAGAATTAGCTTCTCCTACAAAACTCTTATTATTCTTTCCTTTGGCGGTCTTTTCAATCCATTCCTCGACCATGTGACTGCCAACGTGTAAACTCCTTTCCAGGTCACTTCACCACCCTTGGAGATAAGCCTCAATCATATGATTGCTCCAGGCACTACTTAAGAGAGTTCCTGAGTCAGTGCCATAGGAGGCACTAATCCGTGACAGCTGGCCCGTGCACCAAAATAGAAAGTTGGGCGACCACGTGACACGAGATCACCCATGCGATCCCAGCACTTTAGCATGCTGTCAACAAAGTGAAACACAAGGTCAATGCGATACAATAGAAAACGGATAACTCTTGCAAGATTGGGAAATTATTCCAGGTGAAGGGATAAGAGGACCAACACACGATGCCTCTCTCAAAAGACACACCAGACACAGTCCTAACACCTACTACCCTTTAAAGCTCTGCTTTAAGCCATTTCCCAAAACCATGTGGCTGACTTCCAGCCCAGTATGTTTCCAGTGCCAATTCCCTAAGTACCCTCCACCATCATCAGTGCATCTGCATGGACCCATCTCTCTGACACAAGGTACAGTGCCAGGAATTCTGAACCAAGCCAGTCATGTAGTTAATTCTTGTTTGCTCTTCCATTTTGTTTCCAACACAATTTTCATACAGACCTGACATTGTTTGTATTTGTGTTCATAAGTGAATTCAACCTAAGGATCTGCTGGCACCATCAGTGCTTCCAAAACCCTTAATTGTGCTACTTTCACAAGTTAATAGCATGCATTTTTCATTGCAGACAGATTTTTCTCGCTGTGGATCCTTCTGCTTTGATTGTGCTTTCTTGAATTGAAAGTAAAACCACTGCTATTTGATTTGTGGTGCCCAAAGTGAAATCCTGCATCCAGTTTTCATCTGTTCATCTTAATTTAGTGCTCTGACAGGATCCAATTTACCTGTCCTAATTATTCTCATCTCCTGATTTGTGTTATTGTAAATATATGTGATTCTAGTTATCTTAAAAGTTTATCTAAAATCCCCTTTCTAGTAAAGCCCTCAGCTCATTTTCTTTTCTTCTATGTTCTTACCAACTCAGAATTCTAGTCAGATCACATCATCCCTTGTAGTAAAAAAGAGAAGAATATAAAGTGGCGACCTTGCCAGGATTTGTAGCCTGCAATATCATTGCAAGCCCAGCAAACAGCCCTGCTAAGCTGGATACAAGATGAGAAACAAACCTTTTAACAGATCCTAAAATAAGCCCATATAATTGAATGAAGGTACACAGTGTATTTTGTTACTTTTGTACTATTGCTATCATAATTGTGACTGGAATTTTTTCTGTTTATTAAATTTTTCTCTAAAATTAAAATCCTTGCATGTATGCTGAACGAGTAATTTCACAGAGAGAAAGGGTGTTGCCATTTTGAAACACGAAGTTTGACTGCAAGTTAGCAACTTATGCATGACTTAACTTGCTGGAGTCTTAGTCAGGAAGTGAATAAGTGTTAAAAAGTTAAAAAAAAAGTGCATTCACCATCTGGCAACTCAAATCAGGTACAATAGGCGATTCTGCTTTTAAAAACGTGCTAAAAATTTCTAATTAGCCTCCTAAGAGATTCCATGTCCACCCTTTGAAAATTAACATTTACCAGGTTCATTCATACGTAGCCATGCAAGCCTTTTGCAATTCTAAGTCAATTTGCTAATTTTGATTTCTAAGTCCTTGCACAATCAATTCTTCACTCCCATACCTTAAACCCATCAAATAGGCAAGGAACTTTCCTGAAACTGTTTCGCCCTTGTCTCATAAAACTTTGTGCGAGACTTCACTCAGATAACCACGTGGCTGAGGCATGTCCTCAGCTACTGTTAAGAATAATCGTTTGCCTATTGTTCCTTTGGTGGTTTGTTGCCTCCTTTTATTTGTTTTTTTTTTTTCTTGCTGGTGAGTTGACGTCCATCATGGGAGCTTGATTTGCGTCAGTCAGGTTCTGGAGGGTGGAACGACCGGTGGTCCAGGGCAGCAGCGAGTAAGCAGTTGGGGTAGCAGCAGCAGACCATTCGCCCTTTCTGAGAATCTGAGTCTCGGCAGCAGAGCAGTTCAGAGTACCTATGAACGTGATGGTTGTTGTCTCAACTCTGTCATGGGCGTCCAGTATTGAAGGAGGACGCCAGTACTGCCATCCAGGACAAGATGGTTGTCGTGTCGAAAGCTTTGTCTTGGTCGTCCGGCATAGGACTGTGGTCCCTCATTGTTCAAGAAGTGTTCCCATTTGCTCTATGCATCACCATTATTTCGTTTCAGTGTTAATTTGTTTATGTATTGTGCCCTGTTTTTGTTTCTGTTAATTTTATAGATTGTTATTGCTATGCTATTTTTGTATTATTATTGTTGTTATGCTGTCCATTTTATCATTATTATTGTTGTTGTTATGCTGCCCATTTTGTCATTATTATTGTTATGCTGCCTATTATGATTAGCAAGAATTCGCTAGCAAATTACCTCCCCCCCCCCTCCTTTGTTGTTGTTGGTTGTTCATTTACTGCCAGCCGGCCGATCGATAGACCATCTGTCTATCGACTTAAAAACAAGGGTTAAAAGATTAAAGGCGCTCCCATTTTTGATAAAGATCTTTCCTTCGAGGCAAAAGTAATCTGGCTTGGGCGTTTCTCCTACAGGCCAAAACCTCCCCTGCGGGCAGCAGGTGCAATGAGTCAAAACATCTGTGTTGGGCGCACCCTGTCCCATAGGAGGGGATAAAAGGCAAAAGCCCGAGGTCTCGACACACGCGGGCTGGAAGATATGGAGTGAACTTGTGAAGACGTCCTCAACACCTGGCCCCATCGATGCCCTTGCATCCTAACCACGTGGCCCTTTCCAAAGTATACTTTCCTCGTGCCCTTCGACCGTCTGTTTTCGACCGCTGGCCTGCCTCGAGCCCACACGCCATTGCTTGGAGTTTCGAGGAGTCCCCATCGCTTGCCCCCTTTACGGAAGCCCTTGCATCTCACCACGTGGAAGAAACTCGTCCTCGGAAATCGCAGTCATCCACGGACCGCCTTCTACGCGCCCCTCGGAAAATCTGCTAAGGTAAAGTGCCCTGAAGAGCCCCATTTCAGTCACGCTTTTGTCTCCTAATATTTTCTTAAAGAGAAAGCCAGAAATCTCCCTTGCCTAATGTCCGTGCGCCTCTTGCATCGGCAGTATTAATTCTTTATTACTCCTTTGGCACCCTCAGTGCAGCTTCAATTCATTATTCTTTTGTCTATTTTCATTACTGGCGTATAATGTGCATATCTCTCATTTCAGAGGATCCTATCGTGAAGCTTCTCGACTGTGGCTGGGATTCCCAGTTTCATTCAATCTACTGAGTTCCTCTTTCCCTGTACTAATGTCATTTATGTAAATACACTACTTTAAATGTGCCCACGTGTTTTACGTAATATTTCCCTCAGTAACCAGAGCCCTATGCTCATATGAAATTCTCCTTTGTTTTCCTCTTTTTTTACGTTTTCCCGTACCCACGAAGTCAGAATTACAAGGCTAAATTAACTTAAATCGTTGCTACCTGTCTCACAGAGCATATTTCAAACTAAAACCACGGAAAAACGTAAAAATGGCGACCTGGCCATAGATCTCGTTTTGCAGTTGCAGTTCCCCTAGTGTTGCTTTATTGCATTTGCAACTTGCCAGATCAGCTATTAGCAAAGCTAAGCTGGGTACGAGACAATTACGAACCTTTTGTGTAAAACCAGCACACAGATCCAGAAAATTCCACGTAAGTAATGTGTTACTCTTAGCAAAACCTTTTTACAATCGTGACTGTTCCTAGGAATTAGAAATAGGGACGCATGTAATCACTGAGAGAAAAGAACCGCCGTATTAGATTCGTTAATGCATGCCTTTCAGGATAGGTAGTTAGGAAATAACCAGTGCTAACCATCCTTTGCTTCGAGGAATAGTGCGAAATTCCTCTGTGTTAAAATCTTTGCCATATCTTTTGCTTCGAGGAATAGTGCGAAAATTCCTGTGTTAAAATCTTTGCCATATCTTTTGCTTCGAGGAATAGTGCGAAAATTCCTGTGTTAAAATCTTTGCCATATCCTTGCTTCGAGGAATAGTGCGAAAGAAATTCCTCTGTGATAACTTTTACTTCGCATTTCGAATTAGCGAACTGTTATTTAGGCGCGAATAAATTCCCACGTGGGACACGACGAAGTCAGCTTGCATTGCTGAAAATTCTCTCAGTGTAGTTAGGATTCGAGTTAGGTGTTAGGAAAGCGAAATTTAAACTCCGCTTATAGGGAAAATTACTAGGCCATTGTATTGTTATCCTCTCGGACGACTGGAAAATTCCCCGGAATCCCAGACGGTATATAAATATACGGGTTCATTCATCCCGAATCTAAAAATAACTCCGGTGATGGTCAGGCGTCCTTCACCACCCCCCCCGGCCCATGCCCGCGTGTGTAGCATTTTTTTTTCCCCATTCATTTCCCAGCATACATTTTTCTTTGGGTTTCCCGTTAAGTGTAATTTCTAAGTCCTAAGGGACGAATCGTCCAAATTCCATGTCCTAAGTGACCCTAAAATTCTATTGCGTCGCACGTGGCGAGAATTTCTCCAAATTCCAGTCCTCAGAGACTCCTAAAATTCTACGTCGCATGTGGCGAGAATTTCTCCAAATTCAGTCCTCAGAGACTCCTAAAATTCTACGTCGCACGTGGCGAGAATTTCTCCAAATTCCAGTCCTCAGAGACTCCTAAAATTCTAACGTCGTACGTGGCGAGAATTTCTCCAAATTCCAGTCCTTAGAGACTCCTAAAATTCTCCAAACCCAGTCCTCAGAGACTCCTAAATTCTACGTCGCACGGGCGAGAATTTCTCCAAATTCCAGTCCTCAGAGACTCCTAAAATTCTACGTCGCACGTGGCGAGAATTTCTCATTCCTGGGAACCCAAAATTAAGTCCTTTTGAGACATTATATAGTGTAGTTCACACACATCTAAGCCCTTCGGGACTGATCATTCCAGTTCGTTAGAACAACTCCTTAACTTCACGCTACAGCCGGCCAAGTCCGAGCGTGACAAAATCCAACTACGTCTTCCGAGACACATATTAGACTTCGTTCGCCAAGAACAACCCCGTCTTTCCAAGACACATCCAATTTTAACAAAAAGTCTCCTCAGACTTACTAATCACCTGTCGTATTCAGACAGATCCATTCGCCTGCAGTCTGAACAATTGAGTGTTTCAGATTCCTGCAATTGAGTCTTTTCAGACAACCTGAGTCTTTTCAGACATATCCTATACCCATTATTCCAAGATGGCTAATACCAGAGCCCAACAAAACGAGGATTTCAAATTCTACATGTCCGCTGGGAAGGACATGGGACTATCGGGGCAAGATCTGAGAGCATGGGTTCAAGAGCGAGTGGACGATGCCAAGGCGGAGAGAGCAAGAGAACGTGAGGAGAGAGAGAGAGAACGAGTTGCCCAAGAGCAGGAGAAGGCTAAAGAACGTGAGGAGAGAGAGAGGGCAAGAATTGCCCAAGAGCAGGAGAAGGATAAAGAACGTGTGAGGAGAGAGGGGAAGAATTGCCCAAGAGCAGGAGAAGGATAAAGAACGTGCAGAGAGAGAGGGGAACGAATTGCCCAAGAACAACGAGAGGAGAGAGACAGAATCGCCCAAGAGAAAAGGGAGGAACGAGAATGGGAAGATCGAGAGCGACAGCGCCCCACGAGCTCCAGATGCTAGAACGACAGCCCGCCACCCCCCGCCCCTGCCGCGGGGATGAGTGCCCTCAGCCAAGCTCACTCGTTCATGCCAAAATGGACCGAGTCCGAACCAAGTATGGCAGAAAGGGCCGAACGAGTCCTGGAGTGCTGCGATCTCTCCCGCGGAACTCTCCCTTGTTCTCACTAAATTCCTGGGCGGAAAGGCCCTCGTTGCCTACACGCCCTTCCCCGCCGACGATCGGGAAACTGGGAAGCCGTGACGCCAAGCAGTTACTGGCGTGCGAGATTACCCCGAGCGGTGGAGGAGACGTTGGAGAGCAGCCCAGAGAAGCAGGCCAGACTTGGTCCGATTGGGCGTACCATTCGGAGCGGGCATTGACAAAATGGCTCGATTCCGAAGGAGCCACTAACACCGCCGAGGTACTCGAGCGGTTTAAATTCGAGCATTTCCTGCGCCACGCCTCCTGCCCTCGCCACTCATATAGTGGAAAAAGCCCCAGCAACACTCACCGAGTGTTGCCGAATAGCAGATATGTGGAAACCCACCACCTCAAGAAGGATCCATGGGGCGGAAGATAAATCCCCGTCCCTCCTCGGAGGTTCAAATTCCCACAAAAATGGGAACTCGGGCAAGCCCCTAACTTGCCATTATTGCAAGAAAACGGGCATTCTCCGAACAGTGCCGGAACAAGAAACCGGCTCTCTCTCTCCCGGAAAACCGACAAATAACTCGCCTGCGCCCTCCACAGGGGCAGCGCGGAAAGATTTTAGCCAGACCTTTTGCACGGCGTGCAAGGTCTATGGCCATTCTCCCGCATGGGCGAAATGCCCACGCAATAATAAAAATCAACTACTCCCACCGTCGCCTTGGCCGTCACAGATCCCCAGTCATTAGGCCCTCCCCGCCGAAGGGCCTGTATCGTGGCCCCTCCACGAGGTAGCGAGCCAGCGCACGGTCACTGCTTTCGAAGACTCGGCGCAAATCTCCTCATCCGAAGGGACAGAGTTCCCTACGGAGCTATCGTCAATAGACGAAAAACTCGTCACGATCGAGGGAATAAATCAATTTAAATGATACTCCCTACGGTCCAATTGAGAGTCTCAAGACCTCACCAATCCAAAATGTGCAATCTTGCAGTAGCAAGCCATCTCCCCCTGGAGGCTATGACGTCATCCTGGGACAGGACTTTCAGTCCCCACCGAAATCACGACAATCTAGGGGTCCACATTCCCCGAATCATTCCGCGGGCGCGAGTAATCCTCCCCCGCTTCTCCCTCAGCCAAGACTGGCGCCCCCTGGGTACCAGAAGGACGTGCAGTCCCCACCAGTGCCACCTGAGTACGATGTACAGTGGCCCCCTCGATCGGTTCCCGATCCACTTCCAGTGCCCGGCCCTGCCTCAGTGCCAGTGCCAGGGCCCCAATCAGATCTCCCTTCAGGAGATGCCAAATTCCTGCCGGTGCCACTTGCATGCCCCGAGCAGGGCCAAGCTTCGTCCGTCCTAACCGACGAGCCCAAGAAACCTCTGATAGCGCCTGACTCTGCCCCTAGTGCCAGCGCCAGAGCGCCACGCCGATCTCCATTCGCGGGATCCAACTCAGGACCCCTCTCTTCCCCGGCCTGGCACCGCTACCAGCGTCGGTCAGAGAGACGGTTCCTCCCGACCACCGCGAAGCTCACCTGCAGGTGCGGCCTCGCAACCCGTGCCTGAGCTGGTCATCGATACCTGCGAGCCGCCACGCCACCCCCCGACCGCCTCCTCTCTGCCTCAGTCCGTCGCCGACGCAATTGCAAGTCAGGATTCTGCCATATCTCACTTGGCCGATGAACTACAAGAGCCGCGACGGATCATGGTGAACCCGCACGGAACACTCCTCGTCGCCAGCTGTCGCATCAGCAGGCCCAGGTGGTACTCCGTGCCGCCCTCGGTCGCGGGCCCTCCGCTTCCCGGCCGAGGACGACTGTCCCATTAAGAAAGGCTCGAGGCGAAATTACCACGGGCGTGGGAATTTCCAGGTAGTTTACAAAGAGCTCTAGAGCTCCCATGGCACCTGTGCCACCCTTTCATTTTTCGAAGGTCTTGGCACCCCTAATCCAGAAGGGGATGTCAGACCCTCCTCTATCTTCTTCCGTTCCTCAGGAACTTCTATCTCTTATCACCTTCTATTAATCTTCCCTTAAATTACCCCCACAAGAGGCAATTAAAATACGGGATACCATTCCCCACACAATGTATAAATCATTAAGAATAACAGAGTGAGAAGTGGCACGCCCTTGCGCCCATACCTTGGCACCGGCGTGCCTGTCAGCCCCCTCCTGAAGGAGTCGCGCCCTTCGGTGCACTTTCTCGCCCTGGGACTTAAGTGATAGTCCGGGCCGTAATTTATAGGCGAAGGAAAATAAATTCCCGCCTAACACAATAAAACCCTCACTCTTTTTCCCTTAGCTCCTCTGCCAATATCATTTACTTTCTTTTAGTCATTTATTTATCTTTAATTTTAATGAATCGCGAGTCATAAACTCTTGCCCTTGTGATTTAAATGCCCCTTTTGTAAGCTCTGAGGGACGTGTCCCCTTTCTTCATATGCGGTCAAGTTTTCATTCGTAACGTCTTGGTAATTATCCTTTTGTTATTATTATCCCTTTTCCCTTCCATTCCTTCCAAGATCTCTGTTTGTCCTACCCCACATCTTTTGTCTGCTCGCCCCGTCATAACATTGAGTAGGCAGTGGGCGCATAAAATTAGCGTAGTTTAAGGTTAGCGACTAAAACTCGCGAATACTCCGCTCGCCCTACGGCTGTCAAAATCCGTGTGGGGCAGGCTAAAGTACGTTAAAAACGAAGATATATTACCAATGCGAATATGTATAGCCATTACAGTATCGCGTAAAAGGGGATGTCATTTACAAAAGTAAACGCTGTCTTTCATTTACACAGCCTCTTCAAGGCAGATTGTACTAACCGCATGCATTTTATCTAAAATTAAGTAACTGTGTAGTTTAATTCTTGAACAATAACCTTTCTTTTCATTTGTTGGCCATAGCCTCATATACGTGGTCCTATAATCTTAATTAATTCACAATTGTTCGAGTCACATTATAAAGTTACCAGTGGGTAACCAAATCTAAAGTAATTATTCTTTTGCAAGTGTTTAAATCACTTTGCGTTCTGTTAACGAAAATTGTCCCAATGTGTTATTAAAAGTAACCAAGCTTCATAAAACCCTTAGGAGTAAAGTTCATTGCAAGGCAGAATGTAGAGTAACGTAAAGCATTTGCCGCTCATTCTTGAATGTCGATGTACACACCCGAAGGAGGTATGTACATCATCTTGTATGGGGAGGTATTATGATTAGCAAGAATTGCTAGCAAATTGCCTCCCCCCTCCTTTGTTGTTGTTGGTTGTTCATTTACTGCCAGCCGGCCGATCGATAGACCATCTGTCTATCGACTTAAAAACAAGGGTTAAAAGATTAAAGCGCTCCCATTTTTGATAAAGATCTTTCCTTCGAGGCAAAAGTAATCTGGCTTGGGCGTTTCTCCTACAGGCCAAAACCTCCCCTGCGGCAGCAGGTGCAATGAGTCAAAGCATCTGTGTTGGGCGCACCCCTGTCCCATAGGAGGGGATAAAAGGCAAAAGCCCAAGGTCTCGACACACACGCGGGCTGGAAGATATGGAGTGAACTTGTAAAGACGTCCTCAACACCTGGCCCCACCGATGCCCTTGCATCCTAACCACGTGGCCCTTTCCAAAGTATACTTTTCCTCGTGCCCTTCGACCGTATTCCAAGTGTTCTCTACACCGCTGGCCTGCCTCGAGCCCACACGCCATTGCTTGGAGTTTCGAGGAGTCCCCATCGCCTTGCCCCTTTACGGAAGCCCTTGCATCTCACCACGTGGAAGAAACTCGTCCTCGGAAATCGCAAGTCATCCACGGACCGCCACGCGCCCTCGAAAATCTGCTAAGGTAAAGTGCCCTGGAAGAGCCCCATTTCAGTCACGCTTTTGTCTCTAATATTTTCTTAAAGAGAAAGCCAGAAATCTCCCTTGCCTAATGTCCGTGCGCCTCTTGCATCGGCAGTATTAATTCTTTATTACTCCTTTGGCACCTCAGTGCAGCTTCGAATTCATTATTCTTTGTCTATTTTCATTACTGGCGTATAATGTGCATATCTCTCATTTCAGAGGGATCCTATCGTGGAAGCTTCTCAGACTGTGGCTGGGATTCCCCAGTTTCATTCAATCTACTTGAGTTCCTCTTTTCCCGTACTAATGTCATTTTATGTAAATACACTACTTTAAATGTGCCCACGTGTTTTACGTAATATTTCCTCAGTAACCAGAGCCCTATGCTCATATGAAATTCTCCTTTGTTTTCCTCTTTTTTTACGTTTTCCCATACCACGAAGTCAGAATTACAAGGCTAAATTAACTTAAATCGTTGCTACCTGTCTCACAGAGCATATTTCAAACTAAAACCACGGAAAACGTAAAAATGCCCATTTTGTCATTATTATTGATTATTCTATTTGTATAATTGTCTAATTTTTTTAATTTTTCGTGGCCTTGTTATTGAGGTGTGTATTTGGTTATTGATGCCTTGACTGGATTTAAATATTATTTTTGTTAATTGATCATTTTGTGTTTTTTGCCACCCAGAACCTGTGCTCACTTGTAAATTTTGTAAATAAATTAATATTAAGGTCACTTTTTGGTTTTGTTCTGCTCTTCCCTCCTTTGTTTGTCAGTCATTACAGCCCAATTGCCTGTTTTTGTAAAGAACCTATTGGTCTTGGACAGGGGCGGATTAACAGTACTTGGGGCCTGAGGCTACTTCACATCAGGGGCCCTTTTAACAGACATGTACACATTTATCATATTTTGTTTTACCACATGTTTCAATATGAACAATATCAGTTAGTGTACTATCAATAAGTTTTACGTTTGAGTTACATTGAAACGATTGATCTATTATGCTGTATCATACTGTATAAAAAGAAAACTCCATTACAAACTAACAACAGAAAAACAATGAAAATATTAAACTGAACAATTCATGTATTTGTATAATTCACATATGAGGCAAGTATTACCTAATCAGATGAAGGTAAGTAGTTACAGAAAATCAATCACATTAGATACATTTTATGAACTCTGGTCTCATGTTTGCATGAAAATACTAATATGCATTGTATATATTTCCATAAATTCAACATGAAAAATGTGAAAAATGAGTGTCAAATAAATGTCAACATGAAAAAACGAGCAAACAAATGTCAACATGAAAATCCATGTTGTAAGTTAATGCCTACTTAGGAACTTCACTTTCCTAGCTTTCTGGTTTGCAAAGTCTCTCACTACATCCTGAAAGTTTAACTTTCGCAAAATACTGGTCTCTATGTACATAAGTGACAGCATGTTTAGACGCTGTTCCTTCATTTTTGCTCGTGTTTCATTTTTATCAGTTTAAGCTTTGAAAAGCTCCGCTCTCCAGTACAGTTTGACACCATGAGACACAAATACAGGCGATATGCTATTTCAACATTCGGAAAGACTTCTTTCAACCCATGCTGCAAGAGCATTCGATATACAATCAATTCAGTGCTACATTCTTGGTTTTCATTTTTGTTACGGAAATCATTGATATTTGCTGCAGCATAGGATGCAAAGTGAATCATTTCATCACTGAAGCTGGTCTCAATGTCAGAAGGATAATGATTAACTAACAAATCACAATGATGTTTAAGTGAATTCCTGTCCATTGTCATCACTTTAGACAAGAAACCAAATTTTGAGCTGATATCCTATAAGCTGAAGCACGATATACTAGTGCAGTATTCAAGTGATCAATAATTCTTAAAAAGACCTCTACTCAAAATTTCTCCTTTCCGGACATTCTTGTTTCTTCACCTGAGCTCTCATCAAATTGTTTCTTCCGCTTCTGTTTCCTGGTTTCCTCCTCATAAGTGTTAGTTTCACTAAGCTCTTTACCTTGTTCTTCAAAATCATCAAATTCTGAGCGTAATGAAGAAACGAAATCCTGTAGAGAATTTAGGAGACTAACTGCATTATTCAGGTCAAGTGTAGCACACTGAAGAGCTTTGCTTGTGTTGTTAAATCTTTGCAGAACAGTGTCCCACAGTGTTATGAGGATGCCAGTTTCTAGTTTGTGAAACTCATTTGATAATCCCTTTGCCTCTTGTCTAGTGATTTGTTTCTCTTCTGGGTCACCTGTGATCTGTTCTAGAGGATACAGAACCCTCTTAAACCCTTTCCATGTAGAGCACTGGTTGCATCAGCATGACATGACCAACGCGTATCTGACAGTTTTTTGGGCACTGGTGCCTGTTTGTCTAATGCACTAACAAGTATGCTCCAGCGATGAGTAGATGCAGCAAAACCGTGTACACTCTCTGGACTACATCAAAAAACTGAACAGTGAGAGGACAGCAATCAACAGCATTTGCTCCCACTAAGTTTAAATAATGAGCAAAACAGGGTATGTATGCAGCAAGAGGGTTCACTGAAAGAATGTGAGCCTGTACGCCATTGTATGTACCAGACATGTTTGATGCGTTGTCGTAAGACTGACCACGGCAGTCACTGATGTCTATTTTGTTGGTCCTCAAGAAATCTAGAAGTGCAGTGGCCAGTCCTTTCCTGTGTGTGTATTAATATCGATGAAAGAAAGGAATCTTTCAACAGGACCATCTTCCTTTACATAACGAACAACTATTGACAGTTGATCAACATGAGATATATCTGGTGTAGAGTCAATGCAAATACTGTAATACTTGACCATTTTCAGTTCCTGAACAATTACAGAAAGTGCTTTTTGCCCATGACACAGATCAATTCATCACATATTGTAGAAGACAAATAAGACTTCATACCATAACCTGGGTTACCATATTTCTCAATGTGGGTGGCCAGAAAACTGTCATATTTACCTACTAGCTCAAGTATTCCCATATAATTGCCATTTGCTGGTGATCCGAACATTTCTTCTTGTCCTCTAAAGGGCAAACCTCTCTCAGCCAAAAATTTGATGACGTCTACCGAACGTTGAAGAACTGATAGCCAATAATTTGTTTCACTTACCAACAACTTTTCATTCATTGCATCAACACAACCCACCAGACTTGATCGCTGTTTAAAAGCCACACAAGCCAACAGGTGGTGTCTGACTCTTTTCATGATTGTCAATGGCACGCTTTACATTCTTCCAGTCATTAAAGCCACAGGAAAATTCGCTAGCCTCAGTTGATAACAGTTTACATGTAAAGCAGTACACTTTACCTGTTGTTGGAGAGTAGCATAACCAAGTTCGAACTGATTTTTCACCAGTAAGAGTATGTATACGAGTGAATAAAGCAGCTGTACAGTAACGAAATTGATCAGCATATGAACGTTTGGACCTGGCAAAATCATCATCTTTATGCTGACAGTCCACACTACCTACACTAATAAAATGTGCTTGCATATCTGATGAGACCTCTTTCCATAATCCTAAATCTGTCTCATAAAGACCTGAGGATGTATTTCCATTACTATCTATAGTCAGTGAAGCTTCCTCATGGCCCATATGACTGTTTTTTACGTCATCACTATCATGTTGATTGTGAAGCTGAGCTTCTTGATGCTCTACTGGCACGGATATCTTTTCTATTTCAGCTGAAGAAGAAGATGCAGCAGATTCTGATACAGACTGAGTGAAAAATGTCTCTATCCGTGCTGTTTGTTTGGTTATGTTTTCCTCTTTAAGTTTTCTCTCAGCTGCTTTCTTTCGCTTAACTGCCCCACTTTCATACTTTCTAAGAGACATCTCTGGGTTCTGGAAACAAACAAACAATAAAATGTAATTATCACAAAGTATGACAAAAATGCAGGCAAATCAAACTATCCCATATTGCTATGGTTGAGGGTCCAGGAAAGGGAGGTGATTTCAAATATATCTCTCCTTCCTTGAAACACACACAAATATAAATCAGTACTGGCGTAAAATCAGTACTCCTTACCATTTAGAGGCGAAAACAAACATCTATCAATTCAATTCAATTCATTTTGACGCCTGCTCCTAGGAGCTCCCACTAGGGGATGGGCACAGCAGAAGAGCTTCCACCTCTCCCTAGCTTGACCATTAGGTCATAATGGAACGAAAAATAGTGTTCATTATCTCTAATACAGTGGTTCTTACCTTTTTCAGTGCCCGTTCCCCATCCGAACCAATCCAGACCTGGATGTTATAACCACTATAAAATATAAATATTTATATTTTATATTTTTATATTTATATTTTATAACTATTCTAGTGTGGTATAACTGCAATATTGTCAAGAATATATATATATATATATATATATATATATATATATATATATATATATATATATATATATATATATATATATATATATATATATATATATATTGATAAAAGATATCTAACATTGAAGGTAGCGTTATGTGCATGAGGAGGAATTTGGTGGACTGTGTATTGTGTTGGTGATCATACGTTATTATACAACGGTTATAAGTTATATAATAACGTATCACTACCACCACAATACAGAGTCCACCATATTCCTCCTCATGCACATAATATTACATAACACCTTCAGTATTAGACATATTTTATCAATATAGCTATTCTAGGCAACTTCACAGTTGAACCACTTATACTTATATATATATATATATATATATATATATATATATATATATATATATATATATATATATATATATATATATTATATATATATATTTGATTGATTTTTGATTGATTGATTGATTGTGACAAATAAAATGATAACACAAAAACATAACGCTTCACAAACCAAATGCCACACGCACCAGTAATTCACCTCAATACTATCAATCACTGAGCACAATCAAATATAGTGCAGACCCAATTCACACTGTTCACATAAACTCAACTACTCACAGCACAGTGCATGTCCAACACGTTTCTGTGCCACGTGAACTGTACTCGTTGGCTCCTCTCACTATATACACCACACCACTACCTCGAGGTTTCGCCCAGCTGACATGAACGCGTATACACTCCAGGTTTGCCAAGTCTCGTAAATGTACTATTGCCAATTTTATTGATATATTTTCTAATCATCACCTCATCGGGGGCCCCCTCAGTACCCGGGGCCTGAGGCTGCAGCCTCATTAGCCTCAGTGTAAATCCGCAACTGGTCTTGGAGAGGTGAGATATAAGAGCTACCCATCACAACATTACCTTGCAACCTCTTAGAGTAACGTAAACTTCATGAACCATTATGATCACGTGTTTTCATCAGGTCAATCGTTTACTATAATGTAAAATTCTTCACACACGTAATCACAACAAATGAACGTCCATTGCATGATAGCTTTAAGGACCTTGCTGGCTTTATATTACTAGCAGAGAATTAAGCCTACTTATTTCAAGCACTCTCTGTGTGTACTTAAAACCAACCTCAGTTGTTTTCGCTTAAGCCTTTACCACTCTGTGTCCATCCTGCAAGTCTCTCACCAAACTAAAGTCCACTATGGCCTACGCTAACCATTTACCAAATTTCCTTGTTACCACACATGGCCGAGTTACTCGAACCTACCCTGTATCGAAGGTTCCCACAAAATTTTTAAAATCTCACACTCGATTGTACGGAATGAGCCCACACCCCAAGAGAACCAAAACCTACATTCTTCGGAACAAACAAACCAGTTCTTTTTTAACAAACCTACAAACAAACCCATTCTTTTCTAACAAACCTACATACAAACCCATTCTTTTCAAACAAACCTGCATTCTTCAGATCAAACAAACCTGTTCTTTTTGAACAAACTTACATTCTTCCGAACAAACTTGCGTTCTCAGGAACAGATCAAACCAATTCTTTTTGAACAACCATGTTCTTTCAAACAAACCTACGTTCTCCGGAGCAAACCAAACCCGTTCTTTTTGAACAACTCTAAGTTCTTGGAACAAACTACGTTCTCCAGAAAAACCCAAAACCTGTTCTTTTTGAAGGACCCTAAGTTCTTTGAACCAACCTACGTTCTCCATAACACCCAAAACGCTCTCTCGAAAAAATCCTAACCACACGCTAGGTTCCCAGGAACAAGCAACACACTACAAAGTGCCCAAACATTCCCTCAAAGAAACCCTAACCTCACACTTGATTCCCAGGAACAAGCCATGCCCCACAAGGTGCCACAAAACGTTCATTCGAACAGAAGCCTTCACCTCATGCTTGATTCCCAGGGATGAGCCACACACTCCAAAGTGCCCAAACCGTTCTCTCGAACAAATCCCTTACCTCAAGCTCGACTCCCTGGAGTGAGCCACACACTATAAAGTGCCCCCAAATGTTCTCTCGAACACACCAGAAGTCGTGCTCTAAACGAGACCTTAAAATTATCCTGTTCAACTCCCCGGAGCGAACCTGCACCAAGAGTGCCACAATCCATCCTACGGAGCCAACCACAAAACCTTGTGCTTGATAATCCTCCCCCATCCCCCAGGACGAGCCTGCACTGCCTAAAGCCATTCCCTAGTTCTCTGGAACGAGCCTACAATCAGTGCCAGCGCCACCTAACAAAAAGGGGTACTCTCATTTACCAGTAGTGCCACCTACTGGCCCCACTCCATTGCCAAATCACTCACTGCCAAAGCAGTGCCAGACCACCACTAGCACCATGCCCCTTGGCATCGAGTGTCACCAGCTTATCCTTCGCCTTGCCTGGAGCTTAGGCTCACAACCCACCATAGCAACATGTCTGCTGATACCAACGATTACAAGACCTTCATTGCACTTGAAAAAGATCTGAATCTCAAGGGAGAGATACTGAACACCTGGGTCAATGAACGAGTAGCTGCTCCTAAACAGGAACGGGGAAAGGAAAAGAAGGAAAAGGAGAAGGAAAAGAAGAAAAGAGAAGAAAGAAAGGAGAAAGAGAGACAGGAAAATGAGAACGAAAGAGAGGAGAGGGAGAAACAAAGGGCCCATGAGCTCACCCTTCCCCAACAGAGGGCCACTAACCCCACTCCAACCCCTCCCCAGTCCACTCTCTACAGCATCAGCTCCCTAATCCCAAAATGGGCTGATTCCGAGCCTGAGGCCTGGCTCGACCATGTAGAAAAGTTCTTCCCCACTTACATGCCGACTCCCGCAGAAGTTTCTCTGGTTGTGGGGAAGCACATGGGCGGAAAGGGCAGTCACCTTCCGATCCCTTTCCTTGGATGACCAAGGAAAACTTGAGGTTTGAAAGGCCATCACTAAGGCATATGAAATCATCCCTGAGCGCTGGAGACAGTGTTGGCAAGGTCAGCCTAAGGAAGCAGGTCAAACTTAGGCCGACTGGGCATACCACAAGACCCATGCTCTTAAGTGCTTGGTAGAAGCCCTAGGCATCTCCACCTTCAACACCCTGTTCAAATGCACACAGCTCAAGGACTTCTTCTACTATGCCCCATGTGCGCTCGCCGCTCACCTCTGCGACAAAGCCCTGAAGATGGAATGTGTTCCATTCATCCACCAAGCGGCAGCACTCGGCAAATGTCCATTGCTGCCGCTTGGTGGATGAATGGAACACATTCCATCCTCACACCGGCTCCTTCGGGTAGAAGATAAGCCCCCCTTCTCACACCTCCACACTAAAATATAAAAAATGGGCATCCTCAAAGGAAACCTGTGTGCGGCCATTGTAAGAAGGTCGGGCACCTCACAGAACAGTGCCGTCTGAAGGCCAAGGCTCCACTGAAGGCCCCCACTAGTTCTCACAATGGGACCACACCCAACCAAGCCTTGTTTGGCCCTTGGGTAAACAACATCCATCCTGCTCCCTCCACAGGGCAGTGCCATGAAAGGACTGTAGTAAGGAAATTTGCAAGGACTGCAGCCAGAAAGGTCACATGTCTGCAAAATATAGGCACTGTCCAAAATACTGTATGCTGTACCCAAAGCAGTCCACACCACTGTTAGTTCCTGACAGCCTGCTGAGTGGATAGGCCTCGATGCCATGGCCATAGCGCTTCTCAATGGATCCACTCCACCTCGAATGCTGCCAAACATCATTGACACCAAGTCAGAAGTCAGCCTCATCACTTGGGAACAAGCGCCTCCCAGTGCCACCATCTGCGTAGACGGGCGGATGATCATCCGCTGGGTAAACGATGATGCCAAGGACCTCCCTACAGTTTATCTATGGGTTACCACAGGTGATTCCTCCAGAGAAAGAGAACACCTCTTCGAAGTTGCCCAGTCCCTCGCGACTGGATGTCCCATTCTCCTGGGCCAAGATCTCATCCAGTGGAGGGACACCTTGATCCCTCTGTGCTGCATGATAGCCACAATCCCTGACAAACCCAAGGAGGAGGCACCTACTGCCGGCGCTGATCCACTACGCTCCGATCCGCCACCCGCCAATCTCTCCTTATCAGAAGTACCTTGGCTGCAGGAACAACCTGACACCCCACTGCGACCAATGTTACTCTGCACCTGCGGCTGCTCTCCTCATCACAGGGGCAGTGGCTCCCATCCTACCTTAAGCAGGGAACAACTTATCCATGCCCAGATGGAGGATGCCACCCTCCGGCACCTCTGCTCGGAAGCTATCACTGACAAGGAAAAAATGAAGGACCTTGTAAAGGACGACTTCCTCCTGCAGGACAAGGTGCTCTACTGAGTATCCTGGGAATGGCATAAGCCTGCTCAGGTCATCCACTGGCTGGTAGTAGTCTCCTCATCCCTACAGCAAGACCTCCGGTTGGCACATGACGGCATTGGAGGGCACTCTGGTTTCACCTAGACCATCCAGGCCATTGAAGGAAGATTATACTGGCCAGGTCTATGAAAGGCTGTCAAGGCCTTCATAGCAACGTGCCCCACCTGTCAAATCAAGGGAAATCTTAATGAAGTTGTCCCCAAGGCTCCTCTCAAGAACATTCCCTCTGTCAGCGTCCCCTTCCAGGGCATCGTCATTGATTATTACATGCCCCAGGGACATATCAAGAGCAACACAGGACACAAGCACTGCCTTATTATCATAGACCGATTTACAGGGTATCCAGAGGCTATCTCCATCAGGAGTGAGAGCTCCAAGATCACCGTAAAGGCCCTCATACAATTTTTGTCATTTCAGGTTCCCCGCCACAACCCAAAGTGATCAAGGGCAAAATTTCATGTCTAAAGAATTCTGCAACAGCATGGCCAGCCTTGGCATAAAACATATCCACTCCACTCCTTACCATCCTGAAAGCCAAGGAATAGTGGAGAGATTCCACTAAAGCCTCGGCTCTACTTTAGCTAAACTAGAACACGAAGGAGGAGCAACCTGGAAGGAGAACCTCCCTTACGCCCTCTTCACTATCTGCCAGGCGCCCTCTGAGACCCTTGGGTACAGCACCTTCAAACTTCTCTACACTCACTCCACCCGGGGCCCCCTCAACATACTGTACAAGGCCTGAGTTGAACCAACAAAGGCGGACTGGGTGCAGGACCTGCCCAACATCCAGTGGAACCTTCAGGCCGCATGGGCGGTTGCCCAAACAACGAGGGCAGCCGCTCAAGAGAGGGTCAAACTGAAGCTTGACAAGAAAGCCAGAAATAGGTCCCCTAACATCGGAGACCAGGTCCCAGTGCTTCGTACAGGAGCCACTAGCCCCCTTGAAACTCAGTTCACGGGCCCCCACAAGATACTCGGGAAGAGAGGAACATTGAGCTACCTCGTAGACTGTATGCAGAGGTGAGCTAAATGGCTGCACATTAATTTGTTAAAACCCTACTTAATCCGAGAGGAAAAGGAAGCTGGCGAAGCTCTTCCTGCTCCCGGGGAACCATCACCACGATGCCGCCACCATCGACAAATTCCAAAGTCCTACCCATCCTTGCGCCTGTTATCCAAGGACTTGAGAGTCACCAGCGTCAGGACATACAATGGCTGTTAAGTGCACACCCACAGGTCACCCAGGACCGCCTCAGATACACTGACGTCCTGGAACATATGATACACCTGTGGGAAGGTGTCACTCCTCTCTCACAAGGCTGCTACCGAGTCAATCCACAGAAGGAAAAGAGGATCAAGGAACAAGTGCAACTCCAACCCAACCTAGGCCTTATCGACAACAGTCGAAGTTGAAAGAATTAATCAAGCTAGAACTGTACCCCGCCTCTTCCGTGAATTGAGGCCTGCTTAGACAGCCTGGGCAATGCCCCCTATTTGAGCAAAATCAGTCTAGAAAAGGGATACTGGTAGGTGCCCCTGTCTGAGGAGTCACACCCTCTGACTGCTTTCACTGCATCCACTGGCCTTTCTCTACCAGTGTAAGGTGATGTCTTCGGGTTAAAGAATGCACCTAGCTGCTTCCAAAGGCTAATGAACAAGATTTTGCCAGGTATAAAGAACTGTATCTAGACAACATAGTTACCTACGCCCACTCATGGGAGGAGCACCTACAGATCCTTGACCAAGTTCTAGGTGCCCTACAAAAAGCCAGCCAGGTTATAAACCTCAAGAAGTGCCAGTTTGGGGTGGCCAAAATCACATATCTTGGTCACTGAGTAAGAAACGGTAGACTGATGCCTAAAAATGCCAACATCCATGCCATTCAGGACCAAGAGGGAAGCTCAGCGTTTCGTCGGGATGATCCAGTACTTCTGACGGTTCATCCCCAACTTCGCTGATGAACCCGCCCCCATAACTAACCTCTTTTGTGGCAAGCAGCCCGTCCACTGCACACCTGAGTGTATGAGGGTATACAACCATCTCAAGGCAGTACTTGTCAGTCAACCAGTTCCCCATACACCCAACTACGAGTGGCCCTTCTACATGGCAGTTGATGCCAGTGACACTGGCATTGAGGCAGTCATGTTCCAAGAAAAGGATAAGGTTAGGCACCCAGTAATCTACTATTCCAAGAAGCTCAACTCGGCTCAAACCCGGTACAGTACTATAGAAAAAGAACTTCTGGGTATGATTCTGGCCATGAAACAGTCTGAGTCCTATCATGCTGACCATAGACTCCCCTTAAGAGTCTTAACTGATCATAATTCCCTCAAGTATCTCACGACTTTCAGGAACCAAAATAAACATTTAATGTGTTGGTGCATCTATCTTTAAGATTACAATTGGAGAATCAAACATATCAAGGGTACAGACAACAAAATCATTGATGTCCTTTCCAGGCATCAAAGCTAATGACCCTATCAATGGCTCCCTGCAATCCCCTCCTCTCCCGGAGTAACGTGGCACTGTCTCCAGAGTGAAGAGTCACGTTATTTCCACTTAGAATAATTCCCTTAGAAAGTGTAAGATACTTCCCAGAATAATTCCCTTAGAAAGTGTAAGATACTTCCCTCTTTGATTCTATCATTTCTCATTACTTATTACTCTTGTATTATTATTATTATCCCGAATGCCAACCATCAGAATTGATGGCCTCCACAAGTCCCTGACTCTCAAACCATCCAGCTACATGTATGGCACTTTAACTTGTACTTAAATTAGAGCCACTAGGCTCTCGTGATTTTAGTGCCATGCCTGGCACCGTACCCTGTTGTACCCGAGTACCATGGCATCACCTAATGTATGCCCACGAGTACCTCATTTATACTGCCTCATCAAGACAAACTAACCACATGACTTTGCATAACAAAGTTAACCCTATATTTAAGCACATGATTATATCTAAATGTTATTCTAGTAATAACCTGGTAATGTAAATCTTATATTGTTACATTAAGTCATGAGACATACATTCATGAAATACTTTCTTCTAAAAACAAACATTTCTCAAGTCATTTAATCTCAGCAGCAATTCTGTTCTGAGATAACGTAATTACTACACTGAAGTGAAATAACTTGTAGTTATATTTTACTGTAGAAATACTACTTTTAAGCAAATTAGAGCAACAAAGGTAAATAACAGAGCACACATTGTTAAAGCAAAGTAAATTTGTCTTACAGACATTCTCACCCAATTTAATGTGTGATATGTCAACTTGTTGGGGGAGTTGCAATGAGGAACACCTCTTGTAAAGTCCCCATTCAATGGGTTTTCTTTAGTGAACCTCCCGTTTTCTAGGGTGCCTTTTCTCCTGACCTTGGGTCAGGGTACCTAGCCATGTTTTATTTATGTAAATGTGCATTTATTACTTACTCATTTGTGCCCTTTTGTATTGTACATGTGTCAGAGCATTGTTGCGTCTAATCTGTTAATTTTAGTTTGTCACGTCGTCTGTATTTGCCTGTCCTGTTTCACATTTAGAACAATTGTCCTCGGGTCACCTGTATGTCCTTGTATGCCTTTGTACTGACATCCGCACGCCACTTTATAAGCGACCTGCTCCCTTAATAAACTAGCAGTCAATGTCTACCTGCTCTCTCTTTTGCACCCTCTCACAGTGGTGACCCCGGAGTGGTTCCCAGAGCCATTAACGGACCCAAACGGTGACTTAGTCTTGGCCCGATGAACTACCCCACGCCCCTAACGGACTAACTATGGCACTTTAACAAAGCGTTTGGGCGTACCAACCCTCGTCAGCAGATCACCGGCATCATTAGCGGACCCACACGGCGTGCTCCCAAGCATGTATTGACGCTAGTGTAACTCACACTCCGAGTGAGAGTGCAGAAGCAAGCATGGATGCAGACATTCCCTCCCACATACAAATAACCGCGAACTTTGCGGAGTCACACGCGCCCTCCCCAACGCCAAGGCTCGCGTGCTCCTCCACGCCGGTACCCGCTCCTCGCATGCTGCCCTTCCTGACGGACCAACCAAGGTCCACCCTCACCATAAAGCTGCCGCTGTTCACACACCACAACTGTCATCATGGCTCTACAGGGTCGAGGGGCAGTTCAGGTTGGCAGGCCTGACCGATGAAGTGCTGCAGGTAGACATCGTAATTAACGCCCTCCCGGAGGAGGTTTACAGGAAGATCGCCCTGTGGGTGTCTGCCGCAAGTCTTGCCACCTACCAGAAGCTGAAGGCCTCTCTCGTCAAGACCTGCTCCCTGCCGATCTCCGAGAGAGCCACCCGCGCTCTCGACCTCACCAACAACCCCCGGCACGACCGGAACCTCCTGGAGACATGGAACATCATCCAGGACCTTCTCATCCTACCCAGGATGGACGGCAGCAGCAGGCACACAGAGATAAGCCTGTCGAGGGAGATCTTCCTCCGTCAGCTCCTCCCAGAGGTTCGGACCCAGATCTTGGAGCCTTACACCCTGCCCCTCAAGGACCTGATTAAAACGGCTCAGCAACTGACTGACTCCACGAGGGCAGCGAAGAGGGCATGCATGCCCGCACACCCCATCAACTTTCTCCAGCTGGAAGAAACCGCAGAAGAAGAGAAAAACGCCATCGTCAGGAGGCGGCCAACCCATCACCAGAAGAAGCAATTGCCCGGGCCTTACTACTACCCCCGGAGGTACGGCAAGGACGCCTGGAACTGTGAGGCCCCCTGCCCTTTCGCCCATCCAAAAAACGGGGGCGGCCAACAGTACAGGTCGCCATGGCAGCAGAAGCGCCCAGGAGCCCTGCACCAGTAGGTTTCTACGTCCGTGACACCATCTCCGGCAGGATGATGCTGATCGACACTGGGGCCGTGCACTCAGTGTTCCCGCCACCCAGAGAGGACCGCAAATGCCCGCCGGACCCAGCTGCCTCCCTGACGGCCGCCAATGGGTCCCCCATCCTCTCCTATGGTGCCAAGCTCCTGTCGGTCTCCACCCTAGGCCAGAGGTACAAGTGGAGCTACATCGTCGCGGACGTGAGGATCCCACTCCTGGGTGCTGACTTCCTGGCCCACTTCGGAATGGCAGTCAATGTCGGCCGCAAACGCCTGCTGGATACTGAGTCCTGCCAGTCCCTTCCTCTGGCGACGGGTCCCAGCGCGCCCACAGTATTCCGTCGCTCCACACCAGTACGCCTCACTTCTGAAGGAATTCCCTGAGGTATTCAAGCCCGAATTGCGTCAGGTACCCGGGGCCCCTGCCAAATATGGAGTTGACCACCACATCAAAACGAAGGTCCCCCCGATGCATGCAAAGTTCCGGAGGCTTCCCCCTCGCCGCCTTCAGGAGGCCAAGGACGCTTTCGCCGAGATGGAGTGTATGGGCATATGTAGAAAGTTCTCCAGCCCGTGGGCCTCTCCCCTCCACATGGTGCAGAAACCAGACGGCTCCTGGAGACCTTGCGGAGACTACAGGCAGCTCAACCTCGCCACAGAACCAGATCACTACCCTCTCCCAAACATGCAAGACCTCACGGCCTCTTTCCACAGGGCCAAAATATTTTCTTAATTGGATCTTTTAAAATCCTATTTCCAGGTACCAGCAGCTCCAGAGGATATCCCCAAAACCGCCATCATCCCGCCCTACGGGTCAAACGTCTTCGCCTTCTCCACCTTCGGCCTGAGGAACGCGGGGGCGACTTTCCAGCGACTGATGGACAGCATCCTGAGGGACCTGAACTTCTGCATCTGTTACATAGATGACATTTTAATTTTTTCCAGGTCCCACAAAGAACACCTGCGGCACATCCGGAAGGTCCTGTAGTGCCTGCAGGAGAATGGCCTCATCATCAGGTTCGACAAATGCACCTTCGGCGTTGAAAGAGTTGACTTCCTGGGCCAGGAGGTATCCCCGGGAGGCGTCCGCCCACTTGCATTGAAGGTCGAAGCCGTTGCCAGGTTCCCCATCCCTACCTCCGTCAGGGCTGTACAAGAATTCCTGGGGATGGTCAACTACTACAGGAGGTTCATCCCCAGGGTCGCGCACACCATGGCCCCCCTGACGGAGATCCTGAGGGGCCATCTGAAGACCTTAATGTGGGCCCCTACCAGCAGCGGTCCTTCTCCCTGACGAAGGACTGCCTTGGCCCACCAGGACCTCAATGCCCCCCTCCAGCTGACGATGGACACCAGCAACGTCGCCTGCGGGGCCGTCCTGGAGCAGGTCATCGCCAGAGCCCCCCAGCCTATCGCCTTCTTCAGCAGGAAGCTCAGCCCCGCCGAGTCCCACTACAGCACCTTTGACAGGGAACTGTGCACAGTGTACCGGGCGGTACGCCACTTCGAGTTCCTCCTGGAGGGCATGCCCTTCAAAATTTGGACAGACCACCAGCACCTGGTCCATGCCTTCACAAAGCAGGGGGATGCATGGTCCTCCAGGCAGCAGTGGCATCTCGTGGCCATCGTGGAGTTCACCTGCACCATCAAATACCTCCCCGGCAGGAAGAACCCTGTAGCAGACGCCCTCTCAAGGCTCGAACTCAACACAGTGCAGCTCGGGATCGACTACGAGGACCTCACCCAGGAAATTTCAACAACCCATGTTACCTATACTAGTGCCTAATAGAAGATAGTTGGCAAAGGTCCAGAAGCAGTTCTCCAGTATCGAACAGAAGGCATAAAATATTTGAAGACTTGAAGGCACCAGTGTCAAATCTTATAGCAGCATGATGCTCAGGATTTGATATCTTCAACTGCCCTGGTGTTGCTGAGGAGTAAATCTCACAACCGTAGGAAAGTTTTGATAAAATAAGAATTCATATAGTTTTAAATGTGCTTGATGGCCTGTGCCCTGTGATGTATGGGACAGACCTTTTCCATGTACCAAACCTAACAAACAAGTTTCTTGTACACAAGGGATCTATTGAACCTTGATTAATATATCAGTGTCAGCATGAACTCTCCTAATGTGAGAAAAATGAACAATAACTTTTCTTGTAGAGAACTAAAACCAGCCAGGTCATCCCATTTAAAAATTTTGTCTACTGGGAGTTGAAAGTTATTATTATCCTGGCAAATGACAAGGAAAGGTCATCTATGAAAAGTGTACAGGTTACACTATAAGGAATCATGGAGGATATATCACATGCTAGCAGGGAAATAAGATCATACTGAGTCACTACCTTGACATGAAAGAAACAACAAACTATGGATGTCTGAATGAAATTTGGAAATTCACACCTTAATCCAGAGTCATGTAAATCTTTAATTATTTTGTATCTCCAAGCAGTATCATATGCGTCCAAACAAAGACTTCACAGATGGAGGACTAGGTGAATTAATCCGTTAGTTGTTGAATGCCTTCAACAAAAACTACTGTCCAGGTGATAAGATGCCTTCCTCTTTTAAGAACCAAGTAAGTCTAGTGTTAACAGTTTTTCTTATGGCTCACACAAGCATGATGAAAAAGCAATAGGGCAGTAAATGATTTCTGAAAACTTACTTTTTTACCTGGCTTTAAAAATGCTAAATGATGGTGAGCTCTGAAACAATAAAACTGGTGCTGTCTTGATATATGTATTTTTTCATAATTATTAGAAATGGACTGGTATTGATTGGGACATACCTTATCAGAGCACAAAATTTTGCTTGGGCCTAGGACTGTATCGTTGCATAATGCCAAGTCAGCATTAATTTCTCAGTAAATGGAATATTATAAAATTTTCTTCATTTGAAGCGTGTTGTGAAGTCCATTTGCATGCATTCTTCACTAAGCTGATATTAAAATTCAAGGGCAGTTCTGATGTGATACACTAACAAAATGCTCACCAGATATTACTTACTTCTGAGGAATGTCTCATTTATCGACCATTAGATTTTAAAAGTGGCGATGAACTATGGGAAAAATTCCCTGCTACCTTCCTTACCACTCTCCAGAAAGCAGATGATAGAGTTCTGCTGTTAGCTGAAAAAGAAACTGTTTCCAAGATTGGTGATGAAGTGCCTTGATTTTGTTTGGTTCAATACGATGCTTAGTTAATTTACTGATGCAGTAAATGAAGTACCACCAAGGAACTGGTAGTTTTGGGAATGGGGTTTACTGCCAATGTATGCAGGTTGTCGTCAAGATGACTGATGACACCATGTGCAATCTGAAATTCTTAGGCATCCTCTTCAGTTTCATTAAAACCTTCAAATCCTTCCAATTTGTTTTGTTAATGTACCAAGATGGTGAGCTTTGCACATGTGGACCGTCATTGGCATTCAGAATTGTGGGTGTGTGGTCACTTGTATGCTAGTCATCTATTGGCACCCAAAAAACTCGATCTGGCACCAAACACTAGTTATTAAATACCTGTCTGGCTTTGAAGTGTTACTCCACCAGTGCTGAAGATGTGTATAATCCTCATTTTCTACCATTGATGCAATGAGATTACTTTTTGTATGATCTAAAATGTCTCCCCAAAAGGATGTCTCCCGTTTATGTTTCCTAACAAAAGGAAAGGTTGAGGAAGTAAGAGGGTTATATGGAGTTCTGTAGTTCACATATACTCTTGAAAATGGGGTGTTAATATTCAGGTAGGTTTCTTGAAGGCTTACAATCAGAGGAGAAAATTTGTGTAGTAATATTCTGAGTACCTCATATTTGGCCCGAGTCCCTAACAATTGCAATATTTAGATGGCTATTTTTGTTCCTGTAAGGCTTCCTATCAAGAGGCTTACAGTTGAAAACAAGAATTTTTTAGCTTTGTTCTGAGGTCTTTAGATTCCCAGACGCTGGAGCTTTAGGGTTCTTAAATGGTAGTTTCTTGATTTTCCAGAAACTATTAGAAGGGTTTGTTATTTCAGATGAGGCACTCATAGCATTCTCACTGGGAGTCTTAGCAACATCTTTTTCTTATCTATATTGAGGCAGACATAGCAATGTCAACTGATGTCAAGGACACTAAACTGACGTTTTTATAGGACTGGACCAGAGCTGCCAAAGGATTCAGATGTATCAATAAGCACAGGTGTGGGGGAGCCAGCATCAGCTAACACGCACATACCTTCAAGGAAATATGTGTTCGCCAATAAATGTTTGCACTGAATGTTCCCCCTGGAGAAGTGGCTAGTATTCCTAAAACTTTCTGACCTTGATTTTTGCTTGCTGTTTGCTGGTAAAGCTATGAAATCATCACTTAAAGACAGCTTATCAAGATGAGTCTTGCCAATTTGAGCATTAGTGTTATTTAGGAAAAATTTTTGCGTTTCTTTCCACTTTATGGCTAAAGTTGTTTCCCCTTTCTGTTTGCCTTCAAACAACTAATACATTCTTTGTTCTGGCTACAAAGACTTTCTCATGTTAGGAGTTATCTCTCCCTTTTTTATGTTCTTCGTTGTATGTTTGTATGGAATTTAGTCTTTCTCTTCTTACCTTGGTTTCTTTCGAGGTGTCCTTCAGATTGCTTCGCAGATGATGTGCTATCTTTGTATATTTATTATTTTTAAGTATTGATATCTCTCAGAAAGGCGTATAGAGACGAGATCGGTAATTTCTTCACTTTAATTAGTACTTAGTATTATAAAGATCAGTACAAAATTAACAAGTTACAATGATGGTAAACGAATCACTCTTGACTCAGTCTATATGGGGAACACTGAAGCGAGGGGAGATGTACTCTCCCTTGAAGGACACAGTTCTGAACTCTCCTCTCCTCGTCGGTCTCTAACTCGTCGAACCCCAAGAAAAACTTGCTATCTGCAATCTCCACCTCCTTCTAGCCTTTTTGGAAGGATTAATCAGCAAGGCCTCCCCTTCAAGTAGCTGATTGGAAGGACTGTAGTGGGTGTGATTCAAATCTCTCCTTAGAGGACTTGATAGGAGGTGATCTTAGGAGGGTGTGTGAAAGACCCCTCCCAAACATAATTGATTGGAGGTTGAAGAAGTACATCACTTGAGCCAACCCTCAAATTCCTGGAACTTCCACGAAAACGCCTCCCTGAGAAGGCGGGGCTATAGAATCAGCTACTGTAAGCATTTAGGCTGTGCTGACTCATGTTTTGGTTAGCTTCAATCGCGAGGCCATTATTTCTCACTTTTACGACTATTTTTATGGCTTCAACACGATATACTGCAATGGTTCATGTAAACATCCCGCGTATTGAACATGACACAACAGCATTTGGGCGTTATCACTGTGTTCTTTGCCTCTCTCTTTATTCTTATTTCTCTCTCCTTCTCTCTCTAACTTTCTCTCTTCTCTCTCTCTCTCTCTCTCTCTCTCTCTCTCTCTCTCTCTTCTCTCTCTCTCTTTCCTGTCTATTCTACACCACAACATCACTCGGTCACGCTACCTCACACTGCCCTCAGTGTGACAAAAAGAATATACTTCAATGGATGATTGCAAAATCACAAATAAAATAAAGTATTTATATGATTGCCCATTAAGTCAATTCTCAAAAAATATTTAAATTGCACAAACTGTGTCAATGCACTAATGCAAAAAAATCAATTAAGAATATATGGTAGAAAATTCACATATATTATATCATGAATCAAAAGAGATACATATACATACATATACATATATATATATATATATATATATATATATATATATATATATATATATATATATATATATATATATATATATATATGTATATATATATATATAATAATGAATTATTATACTGTAAAAATGGTTAATTGTTTTAACATATAGTGCAAATAATAATACATAAAGAATTCAGTAGTAAATTATGTCTATAAGATCATTTTACTCTTCATTGGCCCTTTTATTTCTGTTATAATCTTCTCAATATTTGAAATTACCACACGTTTGACCACAATTGCAAACACTATTATTACAATAATGATTATGACCAAATTGAATAGAGACAAAACTGGTGAAACATTTTCTTTGTAGTAGAAAAATTCATTTACTAAAGCCAACTCATTTATTTGTTTTAACTCTAACTGAGACAGTTTAAATTCTTTAACTTCACTAGTTCATGTATGGGTTATTTTTATGGATTGTGATTTCTGTGAAGACACGAGGTTCATAATATAATTTATGAGGAATAACTAACTTGCAAGTCTTATCAGAAGCATGGACATTATTGAAATTAATTTCAGTACTTATATTATGGCAATTAATAGTTGCTGTTACTGAACTCAGTGAAAACACAAAAACTGACTGTTCTACTAGGATGGAAACAAAATCATGTTTGGATAATTGTGTACACAGTACTGTCTCTTGATTTTTGTTTTCAATTATTTCTTGAACACAAGGATAGGCATTAGTAGTTTCATACAGGTTGTCAAGGTTGCAAATATACTCTTTATCTTTCAAAAGTATACAATCTCTTAATTGAGCATCAGTAATAAATGACATCATTAGTCCATGTTCTTCTAATGCAAAATTGATGTGGTTGACATTTGAGATAATTACGTTTTCCTTTATCAACATGGGAAAAGGATGTATGGACATCAGTACATCTGCCTCTTTTTGATTAAAAGGTAAAATTAGAAGGATATTATTTTTAACTGCCTTGGTGGTTATCAAATTATAATAGACCACTATATCCTTTACCATAGGGTATAATGTCCTTCTACCAAAAATCACTAATTATGCCCTCTAATTCTCTTGGGTTTATTAATGTTGGACTTAATATTCCTTTATAGGCTAACAAAATGGCATTTAACAGATCTTTATGGTCTTGCAATACAATTCTAACATTGTTCATAAATGTACTTAAATGTTGTTCATCTGTTATTATCTTAATCTCTTTGGTAATATTTGTGTTCACTTGATTAATAAATTCCTTTATTTTTTCAATTCCTCACTGTTTAAGTTTTGAGAGCTTATAATCTTATTTAACACAATGCCCCTTGTTGCTGCCCATTTCTCCAGTTTGTCTATACGGGCACTTTCTTTTTCTACATTAGAGTCCGTCGCGACCCCAAACAATTGATTAAGTGCTGTTCCTATAAAAGGTAAGAGGGATCGTTTGCATCTTGTATTTAACACACCTCCTATGTCATTATCTAGTTTTTCCAACAATGGTAAAACACTGTTATTTTCACTTTTCCTAATTAATTCCCTTTGGACATCTTTCAATGTCATTTCATTGATAAGCACTGATGTAATGTCAATACTCACTATGCCCAAGTCCTTTATTAATTTCACAGATCCCTTTTTCTCTAGTAGTGCACCCTTCCGGATCACCACCTCAGATGATACATAAAGCAGTGTTATGATAACCAAGAAGAACCGCATGTTTGTATCTGTAAGAATAAGCCTTATCAGATATTCTATATACATGAGGTATTTTAATGCCTACACATTTTTTATATCTAACAGTTCAACACTTTACATAAATTTATCTTTTTCTTAAGTTGTACTTGTTATTTATTGGTTCCTGTTTATCTTCTTTCAGTAATTCAACTATTCTCTTATTTGACCAAGAGTCTGTTTTTATTACCTTTACATGATTGGTATGAACAATTCTTTCTTTTAGATCAATCTCACTTATGATCTTTAGCTTATTTAACTTCAACACTTCTAATACTCTATAAGGACCATTAAACTTTGAAGATACTTTTATATTAGGACCTTCTGGAACATGATTCTGAACATATACCTGAGCACCTACTACAATTTTTGGTTTAGCTGTATTTTTGTCATAGTACTTTGCTTGGACACTCTGAGCTTCCTTAAGTCTAGTCCTCGTCTGTTTGATCGTTTCATACGTACGTCTAGTTTTCCAGGCAATAACGTCATCGTAGTTATAAGTATGTCGGGGTGGTGTTGCATCATCTAGTAACGTATTTGGTAGTCTCTTCTCGTATCCGTATAACAAGTAGTGTGGTGATTCTCCTACTGTCTCATTTACAGTATTGTTTATAGTAAACTGTACGTCTTCCAAAGCTAAATCCCAGTCTTCTGTATTAGGTTTAACTAAAGTTTTCAGGATATCCTTTATCTTACGATTCGTTCTTTCTACTGCTCCATTTGAACTTGATTTATATGCTGTGATTTGACATTTATTTATCTCATAAAATTCACATAATTTTCTTAAAAGTTCACTAGTAAATTCTGCTGCGTTATCAGAAAGAAGAACTTGTGGACATGAATGTCTCGTAATAATTCTAGATTTAAGAGCTTCTGCTACTGTAATTGCATCTCTATTTCTTACTGGTACAATATATCTTGTTAGATAGTCAAAAAGACTAATATTTGTTTATTCCCCCTAACAGTTGTAGGAAATGGACCTAAAATGTCCATAGATACGACCTGAAATGAATTCAACTCCGATGGGTATTTTTCAAGTGGAGCTTTTGGATTTACGTTACCTTTATTTCTATTACAAACTACACAATTTTGTACAAAGTTCTTGGCATCCTCACTGCAATGGGGCCAAAAATAGTTTCTGGTTAGGATTCTAGTTGTCTTTTTGATTCCAGGATGTCCTGCTAACTTGTATGAGTGTGTTAGTTCTAAAACTTCTCTGATTAGTGTTTTTGGGATGTATAGTCGAGAATAACCATTCTTCTCTGTTGGTCTTTTATACAATAATCCATTGATTAAAACAAAATCAGGTTTTAAAGATTCATCTGTCATTAGTTGTCCTATTATATGCCTGATTTCTGTATCCATTCCTTGTTGTATTTGTACTCTTTCCAAATCTAAATCTACCACCTGACAGCTAAAACAAAAAGTATTAGTGGTAATACATTTCTCTGTTTCTTCTTGGGCTCTGGATAATGCATCTGCTAGTGTATTAAATTTTCCTGGGATATATCTGAATTCTGGTGCAAATTCTAGCACACTAATGAACCATCTATTGAACTTCATGTTATTTGTAAAAGTTCTCTTCTTAAACAAATCACAAATTGGTTTGTGATCAGTAAGTACATTGACTTTATGTCCTAAAATAATATGTCTAAATTTCCTTAGACCCCAGTATAATGCTAAACATTCTCTTTCTATTGTGCTATAATTTCTCTCTGCAGCATTCAAAACTCTACTGGCATAATATACTGCTCTCATTCTTGTTTTGTCCTTTTGTAATAATACAGCCCCTAGCCCAGTACTTTATGCATCACAGGCTAAGTAAAAGTCTTTGAAGAAGTCTGGGTAGACTAGTACGGGATTTCTGGTCATTTTACTCTTTAGTGTTTGGAGAGCTGTCTCTTATTCTTTATTCCATTCATATTTGACATCTTTCTTTGTTAATTCTGTTAATGGTTTGGCTATTGTAGCAAAGCCTTTAATGAAAGGTCTATAGTAGCCTACCATTCCTAGGAATCGTCTCAATGCTTTCAAATTGGTAGGAGCTGGATATTCAACTATTGCTTTTATCTTGCCTGCTTGCATTCGCTGACCATCTTCACTAATTACATGTCCTAAATATTCCAAAGATTTCATTAAGAATTGACATTTCTTTAATTTGATTTTTAATCCTGCTCTTCTTAATCTTTCCAAGACTATTTCTAATGTTTTGAGGTTACTTTCTAAATCTTTGCTAAAAATGATAACATCATCTAAGTAAACTGCAACATTTTCTATATCCCCTAATATTTGAAGCATTAATCTAACAAACGTTAAAGGAGCCGAAGTGAGTCCAAATGGCATGACTTCAAATTGCAAGTGTTCCTTGTGTGTGCTGAAGGCTGTGAATGGTTTCGACTCTTCGTCTAAGTAAATCTAAAGATGAAAATATCCTTGCACCTCCTAATTGAGCTAACATATCTTGAATCACTGGCATTGGCATTCTATCGGGGATGGTGTTGGAATTTAACTTTCTATAATCTATCACAAGTCTCCAATTTCCATCTTTCTTTGGAACAAGTAGTAATGGAGAATTATATGGAGATTTAGAAGGAGTGACTACCCCATCTTTCTTCATTTCTTCTATCAAATTATCAACTATGGGTCTTTGGCTTATTGGTAATCTGTAATTAGGAATAAAGAATGGTTTTGTTCCATCATCTAATACAATTTTATGTCTTAGGACATTTGTTCTACCTAATTTATCTCCTTCTATTGCTATTACATCTCTTTATTTTTCTAATACTCGAATTAATCATCTATCTTTGTTTTCTGGAAAATCTGTTTTATTCACTTCTTTGCTTAATTCAGTTGTTTGACCAGTTACAGAGAAAAATGCTTCTTCTTCTAATGTTAGTAATGGATTGTTAATAGGTATTCCTTTACAAAAGATAATGCCTGCATATGGTGTTAGTTTGTTATCTGAGTAGTTCTGGACATAAACTTCGCAAGTATCACCCTTCATGTGGACTAAAGAATTATCCATTCTGACAAATTCTGGTAACTCTTCATTTAGTAAAAGAACATCTTTAACTCCTATCTCTTCTTTTCCCCTTAGATGTATTTTTGTTAAACACTTTGGATGCAAAATTACCTGTCTGTTTAGTATAAATTGTACTTTATTATCATCAGCAGTGCTTACACAACATACTTCCTCATCTTTTGTTTCTGCAAAGTAACAATGTTCTGCATCTATACTAGTTTCTTCAGTTACTGCTATTATATCATTTATGTCTACTTTATTTATTTTGTTTAACAACAGTAACTCATTTACTAATTTCCCTTCATTATCACAACTGATTAGTACATTGCTATAATGTTCTGTATTTATCTCTGCATAATTATCATCATAAATGTCTTGTTCCTCGTCATATTCAGCACATTGGGGATCACCTTTATTTGTTTCTGGGTCACTTCTTTTGTTGGAGGGTATAATTTCTGGATGTGCACATCTTAATTGTGGAAATTCCTCTTTTCCATTACCATTCAATTTAATTTGATTGTCTCTTGATGATAAGTTATTTTCTGTATGTCTTTCTCGCTTGTTGAAGTCGTCTCAGTCAAATTGATCAGATTTGGGTGAAACTTTTCTTCTTCAAGCGTAAAGCATACGCTCTTTTTATTATCTTGTGTAAGGTTAATTCTTCCTTCTCGGCAATTCAGTATAATTCCACATTTCTTCATTAATTTATATGAGAACAACACCTGTGCGGGAAAGAATCTATCTTCTAGAACTATAAAACTTTCAACAGTTTTATGTGACGAAAGGTCTATTTCTAAGTTCACATTTCCTAAACTTTTAATGTGTTTACCCGCTACTCCCTTTATTATTTTGCTTTGACCCTGGATTAGCGTTTCTTTAACGCCTAAGTAATTTGTTAATGTGTGTTTATCAATTATGCTTACAGTACTACCTGAATCCATAAGGACAGTACATAATTTATTCTGTATTGGAATTTTAATGATAGGTAAATCCTTTCTGATTATTTCTTCTTCATCCATGGAAAATACAACTTCTTTACTCTGCAATATGGATAGTGCGGATGAACCTTCACTTCTCCTTTTGCTAATTCTTCTACTCTTAATTTACCTTCTTGAAGGACTTTCTTGTGGTATTCTGTGTAGGGATAAATTGTCATTGATTTGAAGACTTATTTGATGTTGAGCGGTTACTACTTAATTCAACTATTTCTTTATTTCCTTCTTGTGTTTTAAACCAGCAATTCTTTGTTAAATGTCCTACTTTCTTACAAACCGTGCAGATTCTAGGTTTTCTACACTCATTTGTAAAATGATTTGTATACCCGCAGTTTTCGCAGGCTGTCTTTGGTCTCGCCCCTTGAGCGGAATAGTTCACTTGGGTTGAAGTGTTTGTGTTTGAGTTTTGACCATATCTGTAAGGTTGTGTGGTCCACTCTTTGTTAGATTGTTTCTTCCCCTTTGATCTGGATTCCATTTTCTTTTAGTATTTTGGGCATATTTCCCTTGGAAGGTATTTGGTCTATTTCCTACTTGTCTGGAATTATCATAGAATTTATTATTCATTTTAAAATTAGGATTATTATTTCTGACTTTCCTTTCATTTTGTGCTTCTGTTGTTCCCACGAATTCCTTGGATAGATTTATCTCTTTCCTTTGGATTTCTTCTCTCATTGTCTTCAATGTTTGAAGGCTTGTTTCAAGTAATTTAACACATGTCGTAGGTCAACTAAGTTATGGGCACTAGCCCCAAACTGGTCCTTGTCTCCTATAGTAATACCTGTCTTCATTAAATCTTCGGTTATTTTCTCTATTGCATTCTCCACGCTTACGTACAAATTAGCAATTGTTTTATATTGTGGGTTAAGAAATCTAGTTAGGTTATATAAACCATCAGTCTGATTTACTGGTTCCCAGAGTGATAAACAAATTTCTTTAAATTCTACATAGTTATTAAGTTTGCTAAAACTTGTGGAATTCAAAGTTTTATGTGCGTCTCCATGTTCTGAGCTGACGAGCAACAAGGCTTCATTTATTTTAGCTCTTTCATCTGTTATTCCCCCTGAAATTATACGACTATCTGCATCTGCTAGCCAATGATTTACAGTATAGGATTCGAGTCTGCTTTTGTCAGGATTGGAATCATCCACCTGTCCACAGAAGCGTGTGGCAGTTGTTATGACGGCCGCCTGATTCATGTTATAAAATTGTAAGGTGCGAGTATTATTAGTATTATTAGTATTGTTGCTATTATTATTATTGTTAGTAGTATTAGAATGACTAACACTATTTTGGTTCTGGTTATTTGTGTTATTATTGTTAGTATTTCCTTGCACTACAGTGGAGTGGGAATTTAGTCTTGAAATTCGACTTCTAATTGTCGACGGTCTTAAATCGTAATGTGAATGTCTAACAGTGTTCAGTAATTCCTCAAACACTCGTTGCATGTCCACACACAAAAAAATTATTCACTCAGAGTACATCAATCATAAAAAAATTTTTCGTTATATTGTACCAAAATTAAAACAATTTGTCAAATTGTCACACAAAAAAAAAATTTAAATTCTCTATTGAGTTCAAGTGCACAATTAAAACCTTTTTCAATACGTAAAATAAATTCTTATATGAAATTGGGCATCATATCATCAAAATTCATCATAATAAGTACACAAAATTATATATATAACTTCTCAAATAATCATCACCAACCGAGTGAAAAAAAAATAACTAATTCCCTATCTAAATTATTTACTAACTAATTAATTATCATAGAGAGAGTAATGCTGGTATTTATGCAAAAGGAATTTTATTCACAAGAGAGAGTTTTCTTAATTTTCAATCTTATAGCAAGATGCAAAAAAATATATATATCTTCACTTATTTATTAAGAGAGAGAGCGGACAGTAAATTCCTTACTGGGTTGTGTTGCTGATGTCGTGATATCGCTAAATGTTGTGCCTTCCGTGGTGAGTGTTTTGCCGTCGGATCCGCGTAAAAAATCTCACTATGTCTGCGTTGTTTTTCCGCTGTGGTTTTTTTTTTTTTTTGCCTTCGGAATCTTGTTGAAAGTCTGTGCGCTGTTTTTCTTCAATCACTCGATGCAATGTCGCAAACACTGGGCTTATTATCGCTGTCGGCGTCTTGCTCAATTTGTTGACGGTAACAGTTCAAAATGTTTTTGCTTCAGGACGCACTAAAACGATTTTTTATTCACACTCGATGTTCTTGTTGTAAGCTGCTATTCATAAGTTTTTGTTCGCTGGAGTGTTTTTATTTCTTCAGATATAGTTGGTCATCGTCGTAAAAAATCTAAGTTCGTTTTGTAGAATTTTGTTTCACTGTAACTTAAATAATTGCGCTGATAATTTCATTAATGTTCGTTTGTTTCGTCTCGCCTTCTGGATCCAAGTAAGCTGCCACCATTTGTTAGGAGTTATCTCTCCCTTTTTTATGTTCTTCGTTGTATGTTTGTATGGAATTTAGTCTTTCTCTTCTTACCTTGGTTTCTTTCGAGGTGTCCTTCAGATCGCTTCGCGGATGATGTGCTATCTTTGTATATTTATTATTTTTAAGTATTGATATCTCTCAGAAAGGCGTATAGAGACGAGATCAGTAATTTCTTCACTTTAATTAGTACTTAGTATTATAAAGATCAGTACAAAATTAACAAGTTACAATGATGGTAAACGAATCACTCTTGACTCAGTCTATATGGGGAACACTGAAGCGAGGGGAGACTTACTCTCCCTTGAAGGACACAGTTCTGAACTCTCCTCTCCTTTTAGGTCTCTAACTCGTCGAACCCCAAGAAAAACTTGCTATCTGCAATCTCCACCTCCTTCTAGCCTTATTGGAAGGATTAATCAGCAAGGCCTCCCCTTCAAGTAGCTGATTGGAAGGACTGTAGTGGGTGTGATTCAAATCTCTCCTTAGAGGACTTGATAGGAGGTGATCTTAGGAGGGTGTGTGAAAGACCCCTCCCAAACATAATTGATTGGAGGTTGAAGAAGTACATCACTTGAGCCAACCCCCAAATTCCTGGAACTTCCACGAAAACGCCTCCCTGAGAAGGCGGGGCTATAGAATCAGCTACTGTAAGCATTTAGTCTGTGCTGACTCATGTTTTGGTTAGCTTCAATCGCGAGGCCATTATTTCTCACTTTTACGACTGTTTTTATGGCTTCAACATGATATACTGCAATGGTTCATGTAAACATCCTGCGTATTGATAACATGACACAACAGCATTTGGGCGTTATCACTGTGTTCTTTGCCTCTCTCTTTATTCTTATTTCTCTCTCCTTCTCTCTCCTAACTTTTTCTCTTTCTATCTCTCTCTCTCTCTCTCTCTCTCTCTCTCTTTTCTATCTAATTTCCCTATCTATTCTACACCACAACACTCAAACTTATAGGCTACCTATCATATTTTTTGTTTTAGGAGGCATATCCATGGTTGGCATATCTAGAGGTTTTCTTGCATTCTCTTTGTGACCTCCACCCAAAATTAACATACCTCTGTCTCTGCATTTACTTTCTCTTAGCAAGGCTGTTTTACATAGCTGTAAATTTGGCAAAAAAAAAAAAATGCTGATGGTAATGTATCCTATACCAAGCTCCTGTTATTGTCTCTCGGTGCTTCAGTTATCATCAGCTTTGCTGTGGACAAAGTAATCCATCCTTTTTTCCATGATTCTCTTGAGATCAAGTATATTTGGATGGCAAAATTAAAAAAAAAAAAATTTTCCCAAGAACCTCATCAACTCTTTTGAGAAAGAGGCACCTTTGCTTTGATTGAAAATTTTAGAAGATATACAGCTAGCTTTGCATCCACTGAGTGTTTCGATTCCTTTCAATGTTTTGCTTTCAGAGGATGTCTGCCCTCTTATAAACAAACATTTGCCCATTAAGGAAATTTTTTGCCAAAGATACTGCAATCCTCTATGTTTCCATCATCAAGTCTCAAAGTTAGGTATTTAATATGACATCTAACAGGAAAGAATGGCGAGAATCCTACCCTAAGGATCCAACCATCCCTGGAGTCCACGGGCCAGTTCTAAAGGATAATTCAACCATTAAGATATCGGTAGCAATATTCATGTTATTTAGGTTCAAATATTCTTGGCTAGTTGACGATCCTACCGCATCTCCTACTATTGGCTTTAGAATTGGAATCTAATCCCAGCAACAGTTTATCTCCTCAAAAATCAGGATAAAGAAAAGAGGAAGTTACAGGGGGTCGAACAGCAAGACAAAGAGAAGCAAAGTACATTAAATGAAATAAACGGCTTTACTGGTGTAATGGGGGAAAACCCTGCATTGCACTATGAAGTAACTGTTGGAGAGGTCAGACAGAAAGATGGGATAAAGCTGATAAAAGATGAAAAAGCCTGAAATGATAATGAATATAGAAAGAGTATAGAGATACTTAGATGCTAATCACTGATAAGGAGAGCCCCAAGTGTAAGCTATCATTCTTGCTACAACCGAGAATACTACGAAAGTGCAATCATCTCATCCCAGTTATAATGACGAGAAACCAAGAAAGACAGTCCGAGTCCTCGCCAAAGACAACCCACCCCAGAAATCTGTGGCTGAAGTCCATGGACACGTCTCCCTTGAGACATCAATATGAATATCTTGAAACCTCTCAAGGGCAAACTTTATCGGGTGGTTGATGAAATCGCCTTATCTCTCACTACTGGTTTCGAATATGAACCTCAATTTAAAAAGTAAAGTGGATGAATTATAAGGTCTAAAGCTGAAACAGGCGAAAGAACCTCACAGATGTACTATGAAGTAATATTTGAGAGGTTAGGCAGCAAAACGGAAGGAGGAAGCAGAACGTAGGTAAGTGATAAAAAGTGGGTGGAACAGGAGCAGAAGAGGCGATACAAAGACACTTAAGTAAAGATTGCAGCGCTGCTGTTCTCCCTACGAGGACTTAAGCTTTGTACCGCACTGACTACACAACAACTGATCTGCTCCAGGTCTTGGTTGGGGCTGGTACCAACATCACTTTGCAATCACTGAAAGAACGTCTGCATACTATGCTCTCTTATTTTCCCGACCAATATGCAGGGAAAAAAAATATAACACATCACAGGTTTGGACTGGCCAGAGAAACGAGATAAGCATAAGTTCACTAAAACTCTAAAAATATTTGGTTTCTATTCAAGCCTATGAAAACAAAGCGTCGGAGAGAAACGAGGTTACAGAACAAATTTAAAGGAATTAAATCTATCAACAAATCTCAGTAAGACCGTGGGAAGATCCTTTCCTGTTATATCATATCTTTTTTACGCAAGGTCTCCCTCTCCAAGAAATTCTCTGTTAGAAACAAAACAATTTCCGCAGAATCATTTCGCAGATGTGCCTTCTCTGAATGGAAAATGTTAGTTAATCAGGCAGAGGATGTGGAAACTTTGAGACCTGCAGATCAGCATGAAGAGACGCTATCAAAAGAGAAATCCCTTATTGTGCCGTGATTACGTCTTCGTGGAAATTGGTCGCAAGGGTTAGCTTCTTTCGGTGCGATGGGATACTCGGAATTTCACCATTAGACTCGCGATACCTGATTTATCAAAAAAGATTTCATTACCTGAAGCGAAGGTATAACACATGCGACGTTAGTATTATGACTTTTACCGACACCTTCATAAAGAAAAAAAAAAGAAAAACTCTAAATTCATTTGCTGGAAAATGTGAAGTGTGAAGACTAAAGAAGAAACTTGGGAAACGGTTCTGTGAACGAGTCTACACAAGCACAACACATACATGTGCAAACACGCACACAAACACAAGAAAAGGACTTAATGAGCACCATCCTTTACCTACCCACCTTAGCCGTGACAAAAGGTCTTTTTTTTATCATTACTTGGATTCAGAGGCTCAGGAGAAGATATAAAAGAGCGGCAGGGGTACACGATGGAACCGTGGGGTCAGGAAAGGAGGGGAGAGAAAAATGGATGGAGAAGAAGCAGCAGAGACACTTTTATGAAAACGCCATGTTATTCTTCCAAAGAAATCCTCGATCCCGGCTTAGTTTCTTGGAATAATTGATGAGGCCTTCCGGGAACGCCTAAGAAGGCTAGTCTAAACCCACTCTCTCGCGCGCTCTCACACACACAAACACACACTCGTAGTGCGTTTGCGAGTCTCTCGGGCAGTCCCGTCTAACCTACTAGATCTAATTAATGAGTCCCTAGCATCCTTAACGCTATTTCTTATGTCTTTCCCTTTTTTAATGTTGAGATATGCCTGGCTAAAGTAAATCAGGCCACCTTCAAAAACAAGGTTCTTTTCTTTTACTCCCTTTTTAGCTGCAAGAACTTATTGGAATACTTTTTTCGTCAACTTGAAATATTTTCGTATGTTATTTTTGTCTCCATGAATAAAACACCTTAGTCGAGGAGCCGAGAATGTTGATTTCCTTTTTTCCTCACACCAGAACCTCCCAATGCAGTGTTCCAACACTTTCCTTTTGTTTCCGTTCGTCTAACGTCTTATCAGTTCACAAGACTCGGTCTCATTTCATTTCTCTCTCTCTCTCTCTCTCTCTCTCTCTCTCTCTCTCTCTCTCTCTCTCTCTCTCTCTCTCTCTCTGTCATATGTAAGTATGCCAAGAAGAAAAACAGGCAGAGATTGGGGACGGGACCAAGAGAGGGTGTGGGAGTGGGGGGTGAAGGTGGGGGTGGCGGTGGGGGTGGGGGTTGGGGTTGGGGGATCGATGAGTTCATTGTCTTAGCGAAGGCGAATTCGCAGAAGATGGCGATGGTCACAAACAGGCTGGAAGAAAAAGAGGGGAGACCTTAGAAGATCTAATGGGATATTGAAGTTCCAAGACAATGAATTGACTCTCTCTTTTTAGAGAGAAATTTTCACATTTTTTCCCACCCTTCTCACAGATCACAGGTGACACAGGAGGAGTCCTTCCGCCCTGTGCGGCATTCCCGAAAAGCGCTCCACTGGCGCTGGCGCTGGCGGTGCCGAATATACATACGACTCCCAAAGTCGATATGCAGTGGGTGTCGATTACTTCACATACATTTGCGCACATTCATCTCTCGCTCTCAAAGATATCGTAGGAGAAAGATAAAACTTTAGCTCTCTGATCGAGCAAGTGGATAAAGGATTCGCTTACACGCAGAAATTCCTAAGAAAAATTTCTAACATGTATGCTATACTATTTGTGAATAGTGAACTTTCATAACACTAAGAGAGAGAGAATACATAACTTAAAGAATTATGCTCACCCACAGTTATATTATCAGTTCTTTGTCAATGACTTGGAAATAAAGTCGAAACCGGTCAGGACATACACCCAGTCTCTTATTTTTTCACCTGAGGTGATGTGGGATAAACGAATCACTTGTTAATGTGATTATAATTATATATATTTATATATATGTGTGTGTGTGTGTGTGTTGAACATGAATATAAGTTTCACTGACTGAAATGCGTATTTTTCAATATGTGAAAATAGGGAACTTTTTTCTATGGTCCAGCCATGCGTCCCAAGTAAGTAGAGAAAATAATCCAATTGCCTCTCTGACCTTTTTCAGCATCCTATCTGCTAAGGAAGCCAGAGAAGCAGTGACAAATAGAAAGAATATGAATACCATTTCGTCTTCAGCTTAAATCTCTGAACGTAGGTGATGAAGGATCAGATTATATTCCTGTGTCATTTAATGAAAAACTGTCAATAGCTTATACAGAAAGAGATAATGTAGCAAACTACAAACCTGAATATCGTAACAGTTTAAAAGGCCTACTATACCTTGATAAAATACCGAACGAAATATATATATAAAAATTATGGAAATATGTCCTGATTAATGCTAAAGATGAATTACAGGGTATAATGTTCACTCTGAAACCCTCTCAAGATGATATTGTTACCTCTTCGAGGCCACACATACTTTCCAGGATTTACCAATATTAGACATCTGGATTTTAAAGTAAGAAATGCAAGTTAAGACCTAAGAAAAGTTCCAGTTGCCCAGAACATGACCATTTTGCAGGTAGATGTAAGAACAAGGAGAAACTCTTCAAATGCTTCACGGAAATGGATGACAAAAGTCACGACTGTTCGGGTAGATATTATTGTTTCCACAGTGAAGGGGCCACTCGCCTAAGCTCATCCCTGTCCTCGGGAGATTTGGGAGAGACAGAACAAATAGCGTACAATGAATATATCATTTATGGTCGAGCCAAATGAGTCATCTCAAGATCCTTCATATAGATCGGGCCCAAACTCAAAATCACCTCAGAAGCCACATCAACATTTATCACTTGACGAAGAAGCTTTTTGCTGACATGAGGGAACAAAAGAGAACATCCAGTGTCTCCCAAAAGCAATAATAGTATAATAACATGCAATACTTACATTATCCTTGAAGAGGATTCCTCCCTAGTGAAAAGGAAAGCTTTGATTGAGTTATTTCTCTGTGAAGAGCACCAAGAAATCTAAATAATCACATTCTCCATTCCGATAAATGGATACAGATAAGATCAGTACTCCAGTATTCATGTCAATCCCTTCCAAATATGCATCAATGAAGATGTGGAAGAGGGTCATGAAAAGACAATATTCAGAAATGACTACTTATTGGAGGCAGTAATAAAATCCCCGTTCTTGGGCCACGACAAAACTCATAAAAACTCTCTTAAATTGTACTCCGATGGATCAAAGACCCGTGATGGGATTTGCATTGCGGATGAGCATAACGATGAATCCCATGTAGCAAAACTATCCAGCAATGCTTCAATTTTTTTCAGCTGAATTTCCAGCCATGCAAAATCTCAGAAGATCAGAAGACAGGGATTTCACAATTTAGAGACCTTACAACCATGAGGAAGAATTAATGAGGTCGAATCTCTCAAATATTTAGGAACAGTTATACCCAGTACAGGTTCTCCAAAGCTGGAATTAATTGGTCGCCTAAAAGAGATAAATTTAACACTGGGCGCGCTGAATAAGATTTAGAGTGAAATCGCTCATGAAAGTATGATTATTCCCTCAATTCTATATGATCTGTTTTTGCTACACGGACATGAATCAATGTATGACACTGGAACTACATCTACAATGTTTGCAGTTTTTTAGAATAAAGCTCTAAGAAGAATATTAGACGGCAGGGAGTGAGAAATGATAACATAGGGGAAATTATGGACGTTCCATATGTCAATGAGAAAATAGTGAAGGTAAGATTGGGACAGCTTGGACAGGTCCTTTACCTCATCCGTGGGAGAAGAGTGCTTGAAAGCGCCGGCTGGCCTCCTGAGGGTACCAGGAGAGCTGTAAAACCCAGACCTGTTTAGATGAAAACTGGAAGTTCGGCGCAGGAAAAACTTGAGTGATGGAATTTCACGAAGGTCCTTTACGTCACACAGCATTGACAGTGATGATAATGATTTCCAAGGAGGAATTGTTGTATGCTTATAAGGCATCATACTTGTTAATCATATATTCATTTTCCCCACCAGCTGGAGAGTTTGGGAATACCAGGGACGTGATCCAGCCTAGGGCCACCAATGACAGGAAATATAACTCCAGTGGATCGCATCAGCATCCATAAACATGCCCTCAAAAAGGAATGGCAAGAGAGCTCCTGTGGCTGTTCGAATTGCTATCAGGAGTTAAGTCATTGATGAAGGACTAAGTGTGACATTGTTTTTCTACATCAATTTCAGTAAAATCTCTCATCTCTGTTGTCTGAATTGTTTTGCAGCGAACCCATTGCGATATGTGATAATAGCTTTAGAATATCCAAAGTCTTCAAATACGTACTAGTTTTTAACCAAGTGAGTCTGTAATGAAATACTAGCCTCATATATTTAGTTTCAATTACATAAGGAATTCTTCCCTCCTTTCCATATAGGTCTAAGTTTGGATGGACACCCCTTCTGCGACAGAACTGAACCATCACTGTTTTTGTTGTTGAAATCATACCAGCAATACTAAGATGAATCTACAACAGTTATGGGAAAAATTCAGCAAACAGTAATTGGAATGTGCCGTTAACTGCCAAAGTAAAGATGATAAAGTAAATTGTCCGGAGTTTCTTCTTGATAGTGTATGAGTGACAATTGTGTTCCAAACTGTAACTGAAAATTTGTGATTCTAAGAAATTTGATTTAGAAGTGTCAATCTCCTGCTGTGTTGAAATTATTTAATTATTCAAGAGTTTTATGCTTTCAGAAGTATATCATATACATTTTTAAGTAGAGTGACTTTGTAATGGCAAGCATATCCAAAAATGACCAGTAGAGTTACATATTAGTTAAATATTATATTTATATATACATACATATATATATATATATATATATATATATATATATATATATATATATATATATATATATATATATATATATATATATATATATATATATATATATATTGTTACATGGGTCATTTGGCTGATGAGTTTAATTATTAATTACTGTGATTTATATAGCCTTGCTTTACCTAAGACCCATGTAATCCTATCAATTAAGGCTAAAACTTACCAAAAAAGACAGATAATTAACTTAATTAGATTGGTCGCCAGTTGAAACTAGGCTACTGAATGTATCAATTTAATCTGAACATGTGAAATAAATAAACATTACTGAAACAACTAGTTCCAACGAAAAAGAAAAAAGAAATAAAAAGGTGAAGTGGGATTTTATGGGAGCTAATAATAGCTCCAACTTCGTCCCACTTCAGACACAACATATTTCAACATAAATTAGTGGATTACACAACGGCTGGGGGCCTCTCATTAAGCGTCTATAAGCAATTTCAAACACATGAGTTGAGACATTGGTATGCTAATCCTTCTCCAAACAAGGTTCGGGCCAGGTTCCAAGGAGTGCCCGATTCTGGAAGAGACGTATCCAGATAACAATTCGATATCAAGGACCTCTCACTTATCATTAACTGACTGCAAGGGATGAATCTTAGATGAAGAATATTACATTAACTCCATGGAGGGTAATTTATGCAGTCTCACTAGGCAACAATAATTGTACCTCATATATTTGACTTCATAATTTGGATATGGTTTCACTAGAATTTTCCTTGCTCAGTGACTGTTTAAGAGAGAGAGAAACTTGAAACATGAAATCGTGGGAGGACTAAAGGAAAGAACTGGGAGTAATTGTCATCTTCAGACTTACCGTTGGAATAGACAATGCAGTGATCAATTGCATCAGAAGCCCTGGTTCTGTTGAAATGGCAATTTCCCCCGCAGTTCAACAAAAGGGAGAAGAACAAAAGGGTGAGGCTGTGAGAGACACCTGGTGCTTGTGCTCTCAATGAAGGAGGCCTTTAGACTGCCGAGCTGGGTGCTTGCTTGAACGACTCCTCCCTCTAGGCCCCTTTGGCTGGGTTGCATGTAGCGTCTGAAAAAATGACAAAAACTCGTTAGTACAAAGGTCACAGAAAAAGTGAGCTTAAGGTACAATCTAACTAAAGGTGGTCCTAGCAAAACCCACCCTGTTGAATATGCCCCTAAACTAAACTTCATAACCCCCTGACAGTTGGTGTTTTGGAAAAAAACAACCCAGCTCTCTGGCATCCCTCCCTAGACTGCTTTGCAAAGAGAAAACTCTAGTTCTTTCTTTTTTCATATTTCTACTAAATGAAGGAAGAGAGGTCGAACAGGGTAATATTTATAATATATATATTTTTTTTTAGACTCTACTGTCACTTTCTGGATATGCTTGCCATCACAAAGTCACGACTTCTACTGAGAAAAGGTGTATGATACTTCTTGAAAGCATAAAGCTCTTGAATAATCAAACAATTTCAACATAGAAGGAGATTGACACTTCTAAATCGAATTTCTTAGAATCACAAAAATTTCAGTTACAGTTTGGAGCACAATTGTCACTCATACACTATCAAGAAGAAACTCTGGACAGTTTACTAAATGTCATCATCTTTACTTTGGCGGTTAACGGCACATTCCAATTATTATTTATTGAAGTTTTTTCCATAACTTTTGTGTGTATATATATACATACATACATAACATACATACATACATATATATATATATATATATATATATATATATATATATATATATATATATATATATATATATATATATATATATATATATATATATATATATATATATATATATATATATATATACAAAGTAAAGAAGATGACATTTAGTAAACTGTTCGGAGTTTCTTCTTGATAGTGTATGAGTAACAATTGTGCTCCAGACTGTAACTGAAATTATGGGAGTTCCATATGTATATAAGAAAATGATAAAAGAGATGAAAATGGCTTAGAACAACAGCATACAATAATGTCAGCTGGGCTTGTGTGGGCATCGGAAGAGTTGAAAGATTCAGACCTACTTGGATGAGAACTATGAGAAGGGAGGCTGTAGACAAATGGAGATTTGTGGGAAATAAACAAAGCGGTGAAATTTCACGGAGGCCCTTCGTGCCAGGTAGCGTTGGTGGCAATAATTATGATGATAATTATATCTTTCTATCTATCTATCTATCTATCTATCTATCTATCTATCTATCTATCTATTTATCTATATATATATATATATATATATATATATATATATATATATATATATATATATATATATATATATATATATATATATATATATATATATATATATATATATATATATATATGTGTATGTGTGTGTGTGCAGTGATGTATGCATATATATATATATATATATATATATATATATATATATATATATATATATATATATATATATATATATAAATATATATATATATATATATATATATATATATATATATATATATATATATATATTTATGAGCCATAGGCTCATTCAAGTTCACATATTATTCCATTTTCTTTCACCGTAGTCTCATATTTTCCTTCACTAAAAATACACGCATCACATGTCAGTGTGGATGGCCCATGTAGCGCTAGGGAAAGAATGAGTAAGATGCATCATAATCTGTTAAGAACAGGTGATGCTAGGATATCCATTGAAGAATGTTTCTCCAGGTAGGTTGCTGTGGTACACCAACCAATACAGCTTCCCCCTTTCCCAGTTACTGCCCTATCAGAAATCCCCTCCAAGGAATACTGCTGCTTTCACTTATGTCTCCTCTCCAGATAATCCTCAGACTGGCTGGTGAATGACATACGGCACCCTTTTGTGATGATGACCCAGTCCACCATGCAGATGCGAGACAGTGGAAAACCCAAGTCCTGCTGGCTGGAATTTGTTCAAGTTCATAGGGCATAGGACACACCTAAGGATGGCCACCACATTTGACCCTCCATTGTCACCACTGGGCATGATGCCCCGGGGCCAAGCTCCTCCCCTGGTAGGCTGACCTAAGTTTGACAGCCAATGAACACCTAAAGCCCCGTACACACTATGCAGCATGTATCAGCCATGTGATGCAGTAGTGGTGTTGAAAAAAATTACTAGCGGCCAAACGGTACCGCAAAACTGCTCACTTGTTCTCCGGCCAGATTTGACAGTAAAAGAGAGGCAAATATTCCTTTTACCCTTCCTTGTCAAGGTTCTTCAAAATGACTTTAGCCACACTAATTATTCAAACATCTACTGTGTATTGTAATTCATAAGATACTTGTGACCTAAAGTTCAAATATATACTATATATATATATATATATATATATATATTATATATATATATATGACCTATAATATTATATATATATATATATATATATATATATATATATATATATATATATATATATATATATATATATATATATATATATTCCCAATATATATATCCCAACATCCCAGCCACCAAACACTCAATTTAAAGCTGGAAAATACAACAGTGTAGAGGGTTGGTCTTTGACCATTCAAGAGCTTTGGCGGTTGGTGGCGAGTGGGCCATCGGCACTGGAGCTGAGTGGACATCCTCCCCCTCTGACTGCTGCTGCAACACTGCGCAGACACATGAAATCGGTCTAGCCCGTCAACGGATTGGTGATGCGGCTGCAAGTTAAAAAACTGGTTTTTCAACACATCCGTTCAACAACGCGCGCATCATGATGCATAGTGTGCACGGGGCTAAAGTCACATCTAAACCTATACTGAGAGACCGATGACTTGCTAAGTCTATCCTCAAAGAACGCTAAAGCCTCCCCAGAAGAAGCAGCTGTTGAAACCGACCCTTGCTGTCAAGAGTTGGTCCTGCCAAGAAAGGCTCCCCCTCAGATTGCTGTAGTCCTGAATGATGAGCTAAATGATGATCCTGTGAGGGCTAGCTAGCGCTCCTTCCAACTGAGACTGGACGTTCGTGTGGTGAGAAAGGACCAGATGAAGGAAGCCCACAAGTTAAGTACCAGAGAAGTAAGTGGGTATGTGTCCAGGGATTTTTATTTTTATTGGAGTTCAAGCTTGTCTTATATCATGGTTGGAAGGAAAGCTTAATGGTATATCAATCTCAGAATTTTTATGTTACTTTTGTATTGATTTTTCTAGGGAAGAATCAACCCCCTCTTTCATATTTTTGCCACAAGCATCTTCATGCTTGGCTGTAATTAAGGCATCTTCTGTGTAAAATTTGTGAGTTAAGCATTCCGCTGTATTTATTACAGTTGTGAGGATAGTCACTTAATTGAGTTATACTCTCTCTGATGAATTGTAGAAAAGAGCCCCGGAACTATTTTACGCTACCTCCCCTCACATTTTATTATGATATTTTCTTATAGATCTTATAGAGATCATTAAGTGTGACAGCTTTAATATTTCTTCCCCTGTTGGTGCAGTCACTGAACATTTCATGGATCATCAAAACAGTCAGTGTGTTTGTTACACATGTTTTGTAATTTCTGTGGTAACATTCAGACGGTCCCTTTGTATAGGACCACAAATTAGTGATGTCAAACTCTCCGAGTGACCAAGTAAAACTCTCGAGTGAGGTGTGTGAAGAGGGAAATTGATACTTTTATCAATATCATAATTTTCAGTATGACCTATGGAATATAAGTTGGGTGTAACATCTTCCACTCTTGTCATTTAAGATTTGTGTTGAAATCAACTGCGAACTTTAGTGCCTAGGTTCAAATTATTATTTCCTCGTCGTGACTATTGTCACTCTAGGTATTATTATCATTATTATTGATATTATTTTTATATCATCTGTATGAGTGTGTGCATGTTATATGCTTGATCAACCCATCTGAATAAACTATTTGGCACAGGCTGGGAATGATAATTCTGCGTTGCAAAATCAACTTACTTAACTGATTGTTTCCTTTTGTTTAGTTTTGCAATGCCCAGATTGCATTTTAACATATTCTCATTCCTGTGTGAGTTAACATAAGACTCATAACCAGATCACCTTTGCTTCTTTTCTGATCAATCAGTAGGGAAGCAAATTATCTCCAAAGTGTATCGCTTTCTTGAGCACATGGAGTACTGAAACATTCTTGTTTGAATTGCCATTCAGCCATTGTATAACGTAACTATTCCCAGTCTTGCCGTGCAAAATGACGTCATTATCACGGATACCTGGTAGAGTTGTGCATTTCTTAGTGCTCTTATCAGCGTTGTAATGTCCCTATATTGTTTGTAAACCAGTGTTCAGTGTCTTTCCTTTCAGGGTAATTCTGTAGTGGTATTATTTCCTTTATTTTAGAATGTAACTGGTAATATCTTGGCGTTTTTCTGATTTTATTCATAATGTTAATTTTCTCTTCGAAGTGATTACAGTGTGTGTAGGTGTGTTTTTTGTTATTAATATCACTTTCTCTTGTGTGTGTGTGTGTGTGTGTGCTTCTTTGAATTTGGGTTATCTTTATTTCATAATTATTCATACCATCTTTAGTGGAATTTTACCATCTGGTTACCAATTAAGGTTGTTCAGCGATCATGAAGTAATTGATTCCATTCTGTCTATTAAGTTGAGTGAAAAGTGCTTTGATGAGTTTTGTAATTTTTTTCTGAATATATATTCTAAGTGTAAACACAGTGATATTATTTCTAGTACTTGGTGGTCCTTCATAAAATGAAAATAAGTGTGAAAATACTCTGGTATATGTGCATATATTTTTTCCCGTTATTTTGGGTGCCTTTTTTGTGGAACCTTGGTTTTGCTGCAGCACTTGAATCATAATAAATCCAGTAATGAAATAAAATGCTGTGATTAACTCTTCCCTCGATGTCCTGAGCAGGATTCTACTTTCTATAATGGTTAATCCTGGTCTGGGTGCGTGGGTGACAGTGAGACATGTTGGAACAGACTACTGTCTCCATGGTAACAAACCAAAAAACCAAGCTTATGCTTCAGCTAAATTTAATACAGTGCTACTATTGTAAGGAACTCATGCACAGGAAGCAGATAAGCAACTAACTTTTTAATACAGCCAGGGGTGGAAAGTAGTTACAGGAGATCTGCAGTGTATATGGTATGAAGAGACAAAGTGGCAATGCAAGTGAAGTGTAAGAATGTGGTTGTGAGAGCACTTTGTGAGAGGCTGCCAAACCCTGACAGGTAAACTTGGGTTTGACAGAGAAGCTGGGAACCTTACAGAGCCTCTAGTCTTTGCAAGGGGCCAAGAGCCGCTGGGTTTACTGTCCATGTAGAGTGGGGAGGTCCATGCACTGGAGACTTTTTGGGCAGGAGCCCATTTGTTCCAGTTCTTTGGCTTTTTTTTTTGTGGTGGTAGGAGGCAGAATTTGGAGTGGCCATGAGTTTGTCTAAGCTCAGGAATTCTTATATGAGGGTGTTTAGGTCTATGGAACCTACCAATGAGACAGATGACTGCGTAGGTCCAGTGGTGAGCGATGCTGTCTGGAAAGAGGCAAGGTTCTGGAAGTGACAATGAGCAACATCACCAGTATCTAGAATTGTCCAAGGAGGTTGGCACTAAACAAGAGCATATTGACACTGGCAATGATGGAATCTCACCAGTATTTCTACTTCTTGAGGTGGAGAGGGAGGGTCTGGTGGCTGTATGATGGTAAAAGAGTGCCATTGTTGCCCATAGGCTGATGTCTGAGGGCCTTCAGTGATCCAGCAATGTTGCCAGGAGGTTGGATTTAAATGTGCTCTTGTCCACCAGGAACTTTTTGCTGGAGGCTTGGTTGGTGATGTAGAATCTGGTGGATCAGGCATCTGTTGTGGTAGCCACCTTGATTACCACGGGTACCTGTCCTGCTCATATTTTCTCAGCTGCATCTCAGATGCAGTTCCTAACCATTCTGTCAACTTGAGGTGGTATATGCAGAGGATGGGTAGGTGGGGGCATCTTGTCTTTGCACAAAGCAGCACTTTGGCACAGCATTGGCTTGTACCTCTCAGGCATTACCTTGATTCTTGTTCTGGCCCTCTCTGGCTTTGTAGATGTTGTGGGTGACATGTTGAGAGGTTTTTGAGGCCTCGAGCAACTTGCCCACCTTCCTCCATAGGCCTCTCATCGGTATTCCTTCAGCATTGGGAGGTTGGCCTATAAGTTGATCAGTATCGATGGAGCCATACATTGCCAAGTCATCCTTCTAGGGCTTCCCTTTGAAGTCATGGTCTGGCAGCATCAGGAGGGATTCAAGGTCAGGAACTTCAATAGATTGTTTTATTAAATCATCTCATCTTCCAAACTAGGTCAGCATGCAATTTTGGGGAAAAGAGAGTCTGGGATCACTTCAAGGACATAGTCTGCCTGCTTTGTCAAAGTTATGATGTTTTGGTGACAGGAATAAATGTTTGTCCTTCAGAACCAGATTGGAGGTTTAGTTGCTGGGGAGGGTGGTAGGTAGAAGTTTATGGCTTTCCTGTTCGTCTGTTCATTGTCAGACATTTTTATGTTTCCTTACCAATTGTCTTATAGTGTCAGGCACAGCCATAGTTGGTCTGTTAGCCACCAATGATTAGGAGCAAGAATTTCACTGTATCCTCTGCATAAGTAATACATTCATAAGCTCTCAAGAGAGCAAAGATAGAACTGAGATATTGTATTTAGTCTGTTAGCTGCTTTTTTAATTGATTGGCATGGCAGTATTTAGTTCATTAATCATGTAGCTTAACATGAAAGTCTTGCCATATAACATGACCTGGTGCTCTTGTTTGATAGAACAAAGATAGAGCTGAGATACCATATTTAGTCCATTACTGGCTTATCAATAGTTAGGCAGAGCTGTATTTACTCCAGGGGTTAGGAGTGAGAATCATGTTCCAAGGTCGCCAATATAAGGAAACTTACGCATGAGAACCAGATGAACAACTGACCTTTTTCAAAATGGCCTGTGGGCTGATTAGCAGTTACAGGTGATCTGTCGCTCACGTGTTTGATGGCCACATGGTGACTATGCCAGTGACATGTGGGCATGTGTCTGTGAGTGTGCTTTGTGGGAGGTTGCTGAGCCCTAGTGGATAGGCCTTGGTTCACTAGTAAAGCTGGGAAGCTTACACTGAAAAAGCCCTTTCAGATAAAACTCAGAACAGATAAATGATAGGCCACTCAACAGCGACTCAACAGTGCTTCTCTTGCGTAACCTAGATGCTATGTCATTCACTGCCCAAAGGAAAAGTCAATACAATTGGCTTACAGTTTTTACAATAACCAGTGTAATGTGAAACTCACTATGCTTCATTCTTGTTTTCTTTAGGCTAAAGTGACTGATTTAGCTTCTCATTTCCAATTATGTCAAGTCTTCCTTCATATTTCTGTATGAGGAAGTGTTTTCCCTCTGTTTTAGTGAAGACTGCTGATGACATAGTTTGTTATTTTTTGTAAGATAACTAGAAGAGGTTCTTTTTACAAATACTGAGGCATGAGTAATGTCACTCCTTAAACCAGCCATAAGGGGTGCAAGACAGCACAACTTTATGCCAGTCCCAAGCCCTGGTAAATGTTGAGGGTTGGTGGCAGGAAAGGCATCCAGCCATGAAACCTCTGCCAAAACCATGGATAGTAGCCAGGAACAGCCAAGAGAAGGCCAGGGCATACCCTGTTCATGCGACGTTGGTGAGCTTCGCCTGACCCACCCGATAAATGGCCAAGGGCTACCATGTCAAGGATGGGCGTGGTTAAAGAAGAAAGTCCAACAGCTTAGAATTGGAACTCTGAATGTTGGCACCATGACCAGACGAAGTAGGGAGGTGGCAGGTGTTATGGGGAGAAGGGAAATTGATACCTTGCGTGTGCAAGAGACAAGATGGAAGGGAAACAAGGCAAGAGATTTAAGATGCTGTATAGTGGAACTGATGAAAGGGGAAGATGTGGAGTTGGGGTTTTTCTTAGTAAGGAAATGAAGGGAAATGTAGTTGAGGTTGAAAGAAAAAGCTGTAGAATAATGAAAGTGAAAGTGTGCTGTGGGGTACACATTCTAAATGTAGTCAGTGCTTATGCACCACAAGTGGGCTGTGATGAGGAAGTTAAAAGTAGACTCTGGAGGGAGATGAATGAGATGATTACATCAATAGAAATGGAAGAAAAACTGGTGATTGGAGGTAACTGAATGGACACATTGGACGCAGTCGGGAAAACATCAGTAGGATTCATGGAGGACATGGAATGGGAGAAATGAATGAAGAAGGAGAACTTATAGTAGATTTTGCATTGTCTTTTGATTTGGCAATAAACAACGCCTTTTTTTACAAGCAAAATTATGCAACATACAGCAGTGGAGGGAGACAGACGTAAATAGATTTTCTGTTGTGTAGAAGAAACCATCTTGGGGAAGTAAAGAACTGTAAGATCATAAAGTGAGAAACTGTTAGCTCACAACATAGGTTAGTTGTGTCTGATTTTTTGATATGGCAGGTTGCACAGGGGAGAACTATGGTGCAGCCCAAGATAAAGTGGTGGAGGCTAAAAGACCAAGAGATGAGACAGAGTTTTAAAGAAAAGGTCCTGCACAGCATTAGATTACCAGGTGATGTGAACATCTGGTGGATAGAAAATAGCACAATGATACTGAGAACAGCAGAGGAGCTATTAGGGAAAACATCAGGCAGAGGACCACCTAATGATAAGGAGAGCTGGTGGTGGAACCAAGATACTCAAGATAAGGTAAAAAGGAAATGAGAAGCAAGGATAATATATGAAAGGGATGAATCTGTGGAAAATGAAATGGCTTTGAAAATTGCAATAAAAAAGCAAAAAGGGCTGTGGCAAGGGCAAAGGCAGAAGATGATCTACAATGTAGCAAAAAGAAGAGATAGAGCAACTAAAGATCTGACACACATCAAGCAGATCAAGGACCGAAATGGAAGAGTTTTGTCAAGGGAAGAATGTGTAAGAGCAAGATGGAAGGAACATTTTGAGAAGCTATTGAATGAAGAGAACCCCAGAAGAATAAAAGAAGAGGGAAACCCACGAGTAAGAGCAGTTCCAGATATCACCAGAGAAGAAGTGAAGAGAGCACTTGACAAAATGAAAAATGGAAAGGCTGTTGGACCTGATGGTATACCAGTTGAGGTGTGGAAATGCTTGGGAGGAGAAGAGGTTGATATACTCTGGGACCTCTTTTCAAAGGTCTACTGCTAAGAAAAAATGCCAGACAGCTGGAGAAATAGTACTATGGTCCCAATATAAAAGGGAAAGGGGTATATACAAGACTGCACAAATTACAGAGGGATAAAATTGATATCTCATATCATGGAGATATACGAACGAATTATAGGGAAAAAATAGAGAATGAAACAACACTAAGTGAAGAACAACTCAGGTTTATGCTGGGAACGGGTACAATAGGTGCAATTTTTGCACTAAGTTAAGCAATGGAAAAACATGCAGAAAGACAGAGAGGGCTACATCTAGTATTTATTGATCTGGAGAAGGCATATGATCAGGTACCCAGGCAAGAAGTGTGGAGATGTATGAGAGAGAAGGGTGATTCAGATAAGTATGTTAAAGTAGTCCGGGATATGCATGCAGAGGTTACCACTCAAGTAAGGAGCACTGTGGGAACAACAGAAAAGTTTAGTGTAAGAGTTGGTTTACATCAAGGTTCAACTCTCAGTCCCTACACCTTTGACCCTGTGATGGATGTTATTACATCAGATCCCAGAGAAGAAGTCCTGTGGAGTATGATGTTCGCTGATGATGTTGTTTTGGTGGACATGACTAGAGAAGGGGTGGAGATAAAACTAGAGTTATGGAAACAAGCACTTGAAGATCGAGGTTTAAGGATAAGCAGAGCTAAGACAGAATACATGTGGATGGGAGTGGAAGAAAAACAGGGTGCAGTTAAATTAGGTTTAGACGACATCAAGAGGGTTACCACTTTCAAGTACTTTGGGTCCTGTGTGATGGATGATGGTGGCTTGGGCTCAGAAACAAACCACAGGATACAGTGTGCTTGGATGAATTGGAGGAGATCATTGGGAATATTGTGTGACAAGAGGATTAGTGCAAGTGAAAAGGGAAGGTTTTATAAAAGTGTAGTTAGACCAGCGATGGAGTATGGGGCTGAGACGTGGTCAATAAAGGAGGCTCAAGAAAGGAAGTTGGAAGTGGCAGAGATGAGGATGTTGAGATGGATGTGTGGAGTCATGAGAAAGGATAGGATCAGAAACAATTATATTAGAGGGACAGCCAAAGTGGTAGAAGTGTCAAAGAAGATTCAGTAAAGAAGATTGCAGTGGTTTGGTTATGTCATGCGGAGAGAGGAGGATCATGCGTGTAGAAGGGTCATGGACATGGAGGTGGTTGGGGGGAGAAGGAGGGCAAGGCCGAGATTCAGATGGAAAGATAATGTAGCAAATGACATGCGGAAAAAGCGTTAAGAGAACAGAATACGCAAGATAGAAGATGGAAAAGGCTTACACAGAACAGCGACCCCATATAGAGATGGGTCAAGGCTGAAGACAAAGAAGAAGAAGAAGAGTAATGTCACTCCTTTAACTCAATGTGAGGCAGGAAGCTCATGACATGTTTTTCCTCTGTTTTAGTGAAGACTGCTGATGACATATTTTGTTATTTTTTTGTAATATATCTAGAAGAGATTCTTTTTACAAATGCTGGGGCATGAGTAATGTTACTCCTTTAACTAAATGAGAGGCAGGAAGCTCATGACATGCCAATTCCTGTCTAAATTCTATAACTGAATATTATCAAAATTTGTTTAATATCTCTCAGTATTTTAAAATTTGTGTTGAAATACTTATCATATGTTCCCTAGTTTACAGTTTGAATTTCACAAAGATCAGCTGTTTGTGAAACACTTCTTTCAATTTCCAGCATTATACAGAAATCCCTAGATTTTTGTCATGGAGTTTGTGGGTCATGACTTTAGTACTGTTTTTGACCATGCTAAGCCTCATGCTCGATTTTTCAAACTCAGAAGGAAGTCGTAGGACCGTTTCCCATAACTGTCATTGAATTTTAAACCAACAGATTGCAGAGAGCATTTGTTGTTGGGTATTATTGTGACTATGAGAATGTAACCTCCGGTGTTCCTCGGGGTAGTGATTTTGGTCAACTATCACTTTTATGCACATATTTGCTTTAACCTAAAAAAACAATTTGTTTGCTTAAGCAGTTGATACTATATATTATTTACAAAGTTTAACTGAAATTAGTGCATGGTGGTCATTATGAGGGACAAAGTTAACTAGCAAAGCTAAAAGTCAACATATGATTGTTGGTATGTTTCGGACACCAAGTACCCGCCCAGGTCTTTTCACCAACAATGTTTTTCTGAACAGTGTACAACTGAATTGAAAGTCTGGCTAAAATTCACTTTTAAAGAATATTTCCGGTCTATTTAATCTCCAGCTTTACAAAAATTGCCACACTGAGATAGCTGATCAAGTATTTTGAAGATCTGTCTATCCTAGGGAAATGTTTTAGTTTGCTGTTATTCCGATTTCTGCATATTGTTCCTCTTTGGTCTTCAGCAGTTTACTCGCATCTAAAATTGCTGGATAAAAATTTGACTTACGCTAGATTTGTTATTCTAGATCTTAGTATTAATCTACACCATTGTCTGACTACCTCACTGTGTAGGCTTGATAACCTTTTTCACGACTCAGATCGTCCTTTGCATTCAGATCTTGCAAAATATGTGATCCATAATGTAGTGCTACACACGCTGTTAACTCTGTCAGTTTTGCCTTGTCTTTGTGAGGTTTTATACCCAAACAGTTTTCTTGAAGTTTTTTTCCATCTGTGATCAAATTTTAGGATGATCTTCCTAGCTTTGTAGCTCAAACGAGGTGCAAGTCCATTTTTATTTAGCAATCTTGTACTGTTTTCCCCAGTGAATCTTTCCCAGCTGAAACCAGGCAGAAGCAAATCGATCGACTAAATAACCTTTAGTTTCTTTTGTACATTCTTCTTTTGATGGGCTGATTACCATAATATCGATTTTGATTTTTAGACGCAATTATACATAAGCTGATTATTTACCGGTTGCCAACTGCTTTCACTTGTTGATTTTTAGTTATCATGCTTTTCATCAAATCTTGGTCATTTTGACTTTGCAGTAACTATACGGGTGCTAGCGCTGCTTACGTGTCCTTCAGATCGATGTCACAATATGTGATAAGAAAGCTGGTGGCGGAAGTGACCTTTTGCCCCTATAATACGGTGTGATTAAAACACTAAATAAAAGATAGAAAAGAGTACAGTATATGAAATGCTTTCCAAACTTGAGCACGGAGAGTTCACTTTCGATCGCATGTAACTCATGGAAATGGTCTAGAGAAGGTTCTGTTTAAATTTATAAGTTCTCTAAACAAAGCTCTGGGTCCTCCTTTCTACTGTACGTGAGGCGACTGGGGTTGTGAGATGGGCTGTCTTTTGTCTGTCTGTCTGGTCTGCGGTTTACTGCTCCTCTATCTCCTTCCTTTTAGACGTTAACAGACATTACGTGATCCTGGTCACCTTGGGCAGTCTTAAAACATCTGGAATAAACAGCTCACGTAAAACTTCTAAGAAGTCGTAGTAGGTGCTTTTAAGCGTAATTACAATTTAATCAAACTGCACTAACCTTTGTTAATCATCATTTCTGCAAATTAAACTTGAGTGAAATTAATCTGCTCTGGGTCAGTACTTCGGGAATACTGGAGATTTTTTTCCTTTTTTTTTGACACTGCAACACAGAACGTGATGAGGGAACTACAGTACATAACAGAAGATGATGATGTCATGAATTATGCTCCGACGGTTCTGAGCAGCATTGTCTGGAGTTTGCGTTCCTGCTCTCTTACAACTTCTTACTTTCCTCTTCTCTTACTTTCTCTTCATAAGCTCTATGCCTTTCAATTTCCTGTCTCTGTAAGCTTTTAGTCTCATCTGTTTTAGTTTCTCTTCAAGAAACCTTTGTCTTTCAGCTTCTTGCTCTTTCTGAGGTCTTTCTCGCTCTGTTGCACTGCGTGGGACAGATTTAGTTTTTTTCACGCTCAAAATCATTTAATTTCTGGCCTTCCGAATTCATCTCCCTGGCCAATTTAACGATTTTTGCTAACTCGGTCGCCATAATGAAATATAGGCTACTTAACTTTCATGCAAAAAAATAAAAAAATAAATAAAATAAAGAAAACATTGCCACCACTTCCAGCTTGGTCACTTGCACCAATTTCATGTTGCAAAATGTGTGAAAGGAAGCTCCATGATGGTAGCAGGCTGATATTGGTGCAATTAAAACAGTAAGAGAGACACATGATGATTTTCACTTTGGCCGGTCATCATTCGTAGATGTGGCTGATACTAGGTGACAGGCCGTTTCCTAGAACGGCTCCTCGCTTCCAGCTAACGCTAAAATAAATTTTTCCGAACTGGAACACTGAATTCCTCTTTCTGCTTAAGAGGACTTGGAGGATGTCAGAGTTAATCTCTCTCTCTCTCTCTCTCTCTCTCTCTCTCTCTCTCTCTCTCTCTCTCTCTCTCTCTCTCTCTCTCTCTCTCTCTCTTGGCCATGATATATAGTCGTTCTCAGCTAAGCTACAGACATTCCTGGTCTACACCTGTATTAGCACACGTGGGCGTTACAGGACACTGGTCAACGTGGACAATCTGGAAATATCCCGAAGAAACTAGATTATGTAAAATCTCAAAGGAAACCGTAATTAACGTGATTCAAACACAGATGAAAACTTACAAAATTTCACTAACTTCTTAACAAACTAAAAAAAAAAAACTTCGCACTAATATTATGTAAAAAAAATTAACGTATACAATAAAAATAATTCTGTAACACTGGAGAAAATTAAGGACTTATTTATGTCTTGAAACTGCAACAGAAAAAAATATTAATCTCATAAATTATGCTTTGACATGACTCATGAGTACACTATACCTATCAAATTACATAAAAACAACTATATATGACAAGTGCATTGGTCCTGAACAAGATTTTATATCTTTTCAGATTGAATAAGGTGACATTTATCCTTCGCATTCTTCATGACTGAGTGGCCCAAGGCACTTTTATCCAAGTTGACTCAAAGGTTCGATCCCTGGTTAGGGGAGGTGCGCTCATATCATATGTCATTTCTTTGGATGAAAATTTATTCCCAGGCTACAGTGAATATGTACTCAATTTAATATTAATATATATACTTGTGACTCTATATGTATATATATATATATATATATATATATATATATATATATACATATATATATATATATATATATATATATATATATATATATATATATATATGTGTGTGTGTGTGTGTGTGTGTCTGTGTGTGTGCGTTTGTGTCTGTGTGCATGCATGTGTTTGTAAACTGAGCCACAAATTACCTTGATCATATAAGTTCTAGTAATAGTATAAAATAATAAATAAAAAGAATGAAAATGGCCTAGTATTAAAATAGCGCTTGAAGCTCTTCCAAGAATTCATTGACTTCGATATGTCCCAATTCCTGTTCTTTTTGTTGAGCGAGCTAAGTATCGTGTGGCGTGACACATCTGGGCGAAGACACCAAGCATCAGGGGCGCTCGCATTCCTTATTCGAGGAATTGAACATAAAGACCGCTGTCAGTGCCGTGCCTGCTTTCGCTGACTTTGAAAGAATCCATATTGGCAGAGACAGTTTTTCTGGGAAGATGCTGAACAACAAAGGATACCCAAGAAAATGTTGCTGTATTTTCCAGACGACACAAATCACCAACGGAAATTGATAGAGTTTTTTCTCGACCTATTTCTCGAACGAATGTTCCCAGTATTGTTCTAAGTATTAGGCCGAGTCACTTTGCAGGAAAGGGGAAACTGGTTGACCTAAAATCTCTTTTGGATACTCTTTTATTCTTTCATCTTTTTTACGCATTTTTATGTTTTCCATATCTTATACCATATCTGTGGGTTGTCAGTGCCTATATCATGTATCACTTTACATCTTCCCCTATATCCAAAAAACGAAATGGCCTTCGAACTTCGATTTAGGAAACGTAGAAAGGATAATCTTGGCATTTGATTTATTCTCTCATGTCTCCTTTACCTACAGCTACATCCATCCTTGTTAAACATGTTTTGTGTCAATGATTTTTGTAGCAATAGAAATTCTTTTTATTGTCCTCTTCACTGTTGACGATTAGACCTGAAAAGTGGGTAGGCTGTTGTCTAGGCTGCCATTTACTGATGATGTAAGTCTCAGGCTCTGTTATGGATTCTGGCTGACATGAAGGACTCTCTGGTCCTCTCACAGAGCCTCACTCTGTTTGCTTTTCCTTTAAGGAAATTTTGAAAATTGCCATGTTTCCTGTGACAACGCATCTTGCACCATTCTCGACATTACCTTATTCACTTTTGTCTCCTAGATTTTGATACCGAGTCTGATGGTTTTCTTTTCGCAAATAATTCCATTATTTTCTTATTTTCCATCGCTGCCCTGAGGGGTTTTTCTAACAACGATTCCTCGTTATTTCAAACAGCCTTGAACCAAGATGTTTTGAAGGACGGAGGGAAGTTACACCCCCAGATATCCATTTCAGCGCTTCTAAGAAATTTTCCCTCCAGAGATTTCTTCTACTTTCTTGTAGTTGAATAGAGTGAGTGAGAAAGAAAACCCACCCACTTTCTTCACATATGAACCCTGAGCTTGTACGAAATTATCTTCAGTATACAAAAGTAAACGGACCAGGAAGATCGTTATTGATCACGCAGTGAGAATCAGCTGCAAAAGGAAAGTAAAAAATGTGCCGAAGTTTCTTCGGCGCAATCGAGTTTTCTGTACAACGTATAATGCTGTATGAAACTCTCAGCCACGGCTCATGAAACTCTCAGCCGCGGCCCATAAAACTTTCAGTCACGGCCAGTTGGTGACCTGTGTTGGTACCTATAGCGGTGGCAGACCCACGATCATGTATAACTTTAACCTTAAATAAAAATAAAAACTACTGAGGCCAGAGGGCTGCAATTTGGTATGTTTGATGATTGGAGGATGGATGAGCAACATACCAATTTACAGCCCTATAGCCTCAGTAATTTTTAAGATCTGAGGGCGGACAGAAAAAGTGCGGACGGACAGACAAATAGCCATCTCAATAGTTGTCCTTTACAGAAGACTAAAAAATCGGAATGAGCAATTTAACGAACATACTGCTGTGACAAAGAGCAATAGTTTTGCTGTCCCATAATTCAAGTTCCTCGATATCTCACGACGATTTCTGCTCTCCTTATCGCTCACAGGGAAAGTCTGTGCGGCGATATCTCCTTATCGCTCACAGGGAAAGTCTGTGTGGCGATATCTCCTTATTGCTCACAGGGAAAGTCTGTGTGGCGATATCTCCTTATTGCTCACAGGGAAAGTCTGTGTGCCGATATCTCCTTATCGCTCCCAGGGAAAGTCTGTGTGGCGATATCTCCTTATTGCTCCCAGGGAAAGTCTGTGTGGCGATATCTCCTTATTGCTCCCAGGGAAAGTCTGTGTGGCGATATCTCCTTATTGCTCACAGGGTAAGTCTGTGTGCCGATATCTCCTTATCGCTCCCAGGGAAAGTCTGTGTGGCGACATCTCCTTATTGCTCACAGGGAAAGTCTGTGTGGTGATATCTCCTTATTGCTCCCAGGGAAAGTCTGTGTGGCGATATCTCCTTATTGCTCACAGGGAAAATCTGTGTGGCAATATTTCCTTATTGCTCATAGGGAAAGTCTGTGTGGCGATATCTCCTTATTGCTCCCAGGGAAAGTCTGTGTGCCGATATCTCCTTATTGCTCCCAAGGAAAGTCTGTGTGGCGACATCTCCTTATTGCTCACAGGGAAAGTCTGTGTGGCAATATCTCCTTATTGCTCCCAGGGAAAGTCTGTGTGGCGACATCTCCTTATTGCTCACAGGGAAAGTCTGTGTGCCAATATCTCCTTATCGCTCCCAGGGAAAGTCTGTGTGGTGACATCTCCTTATTGCTCACAGGGAAAGTCTGTGTGCCAATATCTCCTTATTGCTCACAGGGAAAGCCTGTGTGGTGATATCTCCTTATCGCTCACAAGGAAAGTCTGTGTGCCGATATCTCCTTATCGCTCACGGGGAAAGTCTGTGTGACAATAACTCCTTATTGCTCCCAGGGAAAGTCTGTGTGCTGTTATCTCCTTATCGCTCACAGGGAAAGTCTGTGTGGTGACATCTCCTTATTGCTCACAGGGAAAGTCTGTGTGACAATAACTCCTTATTGCTCCCAGGGAAAGTCTGTGTGGTGATATCTCCTTATCGCTCACAGGGAAAGTCTGTGTGGTGACATCTCCTTATTGCTCACAGGGAAAGTCTGTGTGGTGATATCTCCTTATTGCTCCCAGGGAAAGTCTGTTTGGTGATATCTCCTTATCGCTCACAGGGAAAGTCTGTGTGCTAATATCTCCTTATCGCTCATAGGGAAAGTCTGTGTGGCGATAACTGCTTATTGCTTACAGGGAAAGTCTGTGTGCCAATATCTCCTTATTGCTCCCAGGGAAAGTCTGTGTGGTGATATCTCCTTATCGCTCACAGGGAAAGTCTGTGTGCCAATATCTCCTTATCACTCACAGGGAAAGTTTGTGTGGCGATATCTCCTTATTGCTCACAGGGAAAGTCTGTGTGCCGATAACTCCTTATTGCTCATAGGGAAAGTCTGTGTGGCGATATCTCCTTATTGCTCCCAGGAAAAGTCTGTGTGCCGATATCTCCTTATCGCTCCCAGGGAAAGTATGTGTGCCGATATCTCCTTATTGCTCACAGGGAAAGTCTGTGTGCCAATATCTCCTTATTGCTCCCAGGGAAAGTCTGTGTGGCGATATCTCCTTCTCGCTCCCAGGGAAAGTATGTGTGCCGATATCACCTTATCGCTCCCAGGGAAAGTCTGTGTGGCGATATCTCCTTATTGCTCCTAGGGAAAGTCTGTGTGCCGATATCTCCTTATTGCTCATAGGGAAAGTCTGTGTGGCGATATCTCCTTATTGCTCCTAGGGAAAGTCTGTGTGCTGATATCTCCTTATCGCTCCCAAGGAAAGTCTGTGTGCCAATATCTCCTTATTGCTCCCAGGGAAAGTCTGTGTGGTGATATCTCCTTATCGCTCACAGGGAAAGTCTATGTGGTGATATCTCCTTATCGCTCACAGGGAAAGTCTGTGTGGCGATATCTCCTTATTGCTCATAGGGAAAGTCTGTGTGGCGATATCTCCTTATTGCTCACAGGAAAGTCTGTGTGGCGATAACTCCTTATCGCTCCCAGGGAAAGTCTGTGTGGTGATATCTCCTTATTGCTCACAGGGAAAGTCTGTGTGGTGATATCTCCTTATCGCTCACAGGGAAAGTCTGTGTGGTGATATCTCCTTATTGCTCACAGGGAAAGTCTGTGTGGTGATATCTCCTTATCGCTCACAGGGAAAGTCTGTGTGGTGATATCTCCTTATTGCTCACAGGGAAAGTCTGTGTGCCGATATCTCCTTATTGCTCATAGGGAAAGTCTGTGTGGCGATATCTCCTTATTGCTCACAGGAAAGTCTGTGTGGCGATAATCTCCTTATCGCTCCCAGGGAAAGTCTGTGTGTTGACATCTCTTTATCGCCCACAGGGAAAGTCTGTGTGGCGATATCTCCTTATCGCTCACAGGGAAAGTCTGTGTGGCGACATCTTATCGCTCCCAGGGAAAGTCTGTGTGCCGATATCTCCTTATCGCTCACAAGGGAAAGTCTGTGTGGTGATATCTCCTTATCGCTCCGAGGGAAAGTCTGTGTGGCTATATCTCCTTATTGCTCACAGGGAAAGCCTGTGTGGCGATATCTCCTTATCGCTCCCAGGGAAAGTCTGTGTGCTGATATCTCCTTATCGCTCCCAGGGAAAGTCTGTGTGGCGATATCTCCTTATCGCTCCGAGGGAAAGTCTGTGTGGCGATAACTCCTTATCACTCACAGGGAAAGTCTGTGTGGCTATATCTCCTAATTGCTCACAGGGAAAGTCTGTGTGGCGATATCTCCTTATCACTCACAGGGAAAGTCTGTATGGCTATATCTCCTAATTGCTCACAGGGAAAGCCTGTGTGGCGATATCTCCTTATCGCTCACAGGGAAAGTCTGTGTGGCGACATCTCCTTATCGCTCACAGGGAAAGTCTGTGTGGCGATAAGTCCTTATTGCTCACAGGAAAGTCTGTGTGCCGATATCTCCTTATCGCTCACAGGGAAGTCTGTGTGGCTATATCTCCTTATCGCTCCCAAGGAAAGTCTGTGTGGCGATATCTCCTTATCGCTCACAGGGAAAGTCTGTGTGGCGATAACTCCTTATTGCTCACAGGGAAAGTCTGTGTCCTGATATCTCCTTATCGCTCACAGGGAAAGTCTGTGTGGCGATAACTCCTTATTGCTCATAGGGAAAGTCTGTGTGCCGATATCTCCTTATCGCTCACAAGGGAAAGTCCTTATCGCCGAAAGTCTCCTGTGGCTATATCTCCTTGTCGCTCAGGGGAAAGTCTGTGTGGCTGATATCTCCTTGTCGCTCACAGGGAAAGTCTGTGTGCTGATATCTACTTATTGCTCACAGGGAAAGTCTGTGTGGCGATAAGTCCTTATTGCTCACAGGGAAAGTCTGTGTGCCGATATCTCCTTCTCGCTCACAGGGAAAGTCTGTGTGGCTATATCTCCTTATCGCTCACAGGGAAAGTCTGTGTGCCGATATCTCCATATCGCTCACAGGGAAAGTCTGTGTGGCGATAACTCCTTATTGCTCACAGGGAAAGTCTGTGTGCTGATATCTCCTTATTGCTCACAGGGAGTCTGTGTGGCAATATCTCCTTATCACTCACAGGGAAAGTCTGTGTGGCGACATCTTATCGCTCACAGGGAAAGTCTGTGTGGCGATATCTCCTTATTGCTCACAGGGAAAGTCTGTGTGCCGATATCTCTTTATCGTTTACTGGGGAAAGTCTGTGTGCCGATATCTCTTTATCGTTCACAGGGGAAAGTCTGTGTGCCGATATCTCTTTATCGTTCACAGGGGAAAGTCTGTGTGCCGATATCTCTTTATCGTTCACAGAGGAAAGTCTGTGTGCAGATATCTCTTTATCGTTCACAGGGGAAAGTCTGTGTGCCGATATCTCCTTACGCTCACAAGGAAAGTCTGTGTGCCGATATCGCCACACCAGTCAACTACGACCCTTGGATGTTATTTAGCTGAGCTTTTTTCTTCTAACTCCCAAGTTCTACACCGTTGGTCGTCGTTGTTAACACTCAGCTTGCTTTGCTACTTTCTTTGATTATTATATGCAACTGCAGTGTCTTTTACCATAGCAATACGGTGATTTTACCAAATACTCTTGCTATAATATCACGATGATCCATCCAAAATTTCCTAATCATGTCCGAGTTCTCCCTAACTAATCTGGTTCTCTTAATCATTCTGTGGCATTTCGTGTCAACTCTCCTAATCATGTTTCTCCCGGATCATCTTAGAGAGCTCCTTGAGGGGAAATTTTGTATCATCTTCCAGATCTTGATTTTGCTGCAGCCATGTTCCTGATAATTACAGGTTTAGGTACTGGGCTATGAAGTCGACTAACCAAAATCTCTTGGAGCTTTGTTTGGCGCTAACTTCATTGGAAGCACTTCGGCTTTTAGGGTATTCAACTCAGTAACGAGTACACCAAACACTAATCCTTCCTGACTTTTACTTAGAAAGAATTAATGTTCTTAGCATTTCTCCTTATCACAAATTGTTACCTCATGCATAAAGTCTTCAATGTCCTCTGTCATGTAAATGTTTCCTCTTCTTTTATTTCTAGATTTACAGCCTGCTCTCCTGTCAAAGATAAAAGGTTCCATGCTTTCATTTCTTAGACAGTCCTCTCCTTAAGTGCCCAGTGCTGCTGAGCTTAATACTGTAGTCCATCTAAAACCGAAACTTCAACAGATCTTTCTGCACATGATATTTTCATAAAGTTCTGCTCCTTGAAAAACCAATATATCCCTGCGTAGTGTTTAAAGAGCAAGAGGTGAACTGAGTCAGGCCCTTTGTTTTTGTTTAGTTTTGTTATAGTTCTTTGCATTTATATATATATATATATATATATATATATATATATATATATATATATATATATATATATATATATATATATATATCTTATCAAAGAGGTTTAGTATATTTCAAAGAAAAGTGAATATACCAGCACTAGGCAGTACATTATTGGAATGCCTTGTTACTCATTTTTTTATGAATTTGTCTTTTGGGCCGATTTACCAGAAAGACTTCCATAAGACAAGAACTACAAGTCCCTTAAGGCCAGGAAGGTAAATAAAACTAAACCTACTTAACAAGGGAGCGTCCATTGAAGTTCAAAGCTTAATTGATGTCTGTGCAGAGCATCTTTAAGCTTGGCTTATATATGAAAAGAATAAGTTTTTTTAAGGAACAGAGATTTATGCACACACACACTCAAATTATTCTGATGATCAAGAGCAGTGAAATTAAGGATTAGGAGAGAAGTTAGAGCAAAACAGATTCATGCTTAATGCTTAAGAGTAAAATCTCGTCGACAACGCAGGGAACTAGATCAGGACTTTAGCTACAGAAGCAACAATGCCCTCATTAAGGTCAAGGATTAAGGCTGCATGTTAGCCTGTGGGGACCTTTCAAAATACCAGAGCTGAATGTATGTGGTGAAAATCGGCGAGGATTAAGAATATGAAAACAATCTGATAACCAGTTTCATAACTGTTGACATTTCTTTATATACTTATTTTTATTAATATTCATAATATTATCATATATATATATATATATATATATATATATATATATATATATATATATATATATATATATATATATTATAATATAACAATCATAATATTAGAAAAACAACTATATAAAGAAATGTCAATAGTTACGAAATTGGTTATCAGATTGGTTATCAGACTATTTTATATATATATATATATATATATATATATATATATATATATATATATATATATGTGTGTGTGTGTGTGTGTGTGTGTGTGTGTGTGTGTGTGTGTGTAGAATCTACTGGTCACCTTTTACCAGACACATATGTAATTGTAATAGCCACAATCCCTCTTAACTTTCTCGAATTCTCTGCGCTTTTTGATATGCTTGTCACTACAAAGCCTTGGCTTTGTAGTGACAAGCATATCCAGGTACCAACCAGGTCCCATAATCAGAACAACATGACCAGGTACCATTGTCGACCTGACTATGTGGTCAGGTCGACAATGGTACCTAGTTCTGATTAGGGGACCCAGGTTCGTTTCCCGCTACCGGACGTCAGAATTTCTTCATACTTCTTGCACTTGGATCTTAAGGCTTTGCAGTGACAAGCGTATCCAAAAAAGCACGAAGAATTAGAGAAAGTTAAGAGGGCATTGTGGCTATTACAATTATATATATATATATATATATATATATATATATATATATATATATATATATATGTGTGTGTGTATATATATATATATGTGTATATATATATATATATATATATATATATATATATATATATATATATATATATATATATATACAGTATAGTATGTGTGTATGTGTATGTGTATATATATACATATATATATATACATACACACACATATATATATATATATATATATATATATATATATATATATATATATATATATAGAGAGAGATATATATATATATATATATATATATATATATATATATATAGAGAGAGAGAGAGAGAGAGAGAGAGAGAGAGAGAGAGAGAGAGAAAAGTATTGCGTTTTATTGCAAGAAGAGATATTATCGTAGAATCTCTTCTCATTTTCATTATGCCAAGCACTTCAAATGGTCTCACTTTTCGCTTGAATGAGTGATTTTTGACAGTTCTGCGCTTAAAATGAGCTCAATTATTGAAAGGGGTTTGGGTTCATCTCCAATGCGAGCGAGCGAAGAGGCCTCCTGAACCAGTCCCCGTTCCGCGTCTGCTGTGACAGCAGGACTGAGCCATTAAACTTCGAGCTCAAGCTTAGTGGGAAAGGAGGTCACTTTTATCTAACGCTTATTAACACAATGGAGATCAACTCTTTTTGTCCAGAGCTGTTCTTTTGGGATTCATTAAGTGGTCAGTAGTAAATACATAATTTATTAACATTCAGTGAATGCTTACAAGTATATAAATATTTGAGAACTGTAAGCATATTTGTTAGTATCTGTAACTACACGTGTGAAATTTTCCGTACACAATAATGAATTATATATATTTATGAGCGCCAAGTCATTATCTACAATAACCTTTGATTTTAAAATACACAAGTGTTTTCCTTTTTGAAGCAAATGATCAACAACATAGCTTGAATAGGTAGGCTTTAATTTTGCCCAGCAAACAAAGGCATACCAAAATAGAAATTATACAAAGTGGCTAAACATTTGGGATATCCGCTTGAGCTCCGTATATTCATATATACAGCTAGTGAAAGCTTTTTGTTAGTATTCGTACAGACATAAAAGTCAAAATAACTGGATCGTTGTGAGACCAGATTACAACATTAAGTCTATCAGTTAATCCTTCTTGTAAATAATGTTTTCTTAAAGATTGGCTATACCTTTTAAGCTCTTTATTTTAAGTTATCTTCAGTATGAGACTAGAGCGTGTCTCTTTACTTTTTTACTCTGAAGTCTTTTAATCCAAACTCCAAATGTTCGGACAACTGTCTTCCCTGCGTTACCAGGTGTCTCTGACCTAAGAAGATTTTTTATTCTATCCAAAGCTTTACTAAACTGGTCATGGCACCATAAAACTGAAGTCTGGACTAATATAGCGAAGTGCAAGCCTCCCAGACAGGATGGATTTACGAAGTGAAGGCTTAAAAGATTTCAGTCGGAACATCTTCATCACTAAGAACTTGAGCTGGATAAAGAAAGTGCCAACGTTAATTCCCTATGGTTTTTAATCTTTATGTTGTCGAGTCAGGGACCTCAATCAAATCTTAATCTTTCAAACCCGTATTTTCTTCTATTTAATTGTCTACTTATTTTTTATTGATTTATTTATTTTAGTTTTACCGTTAGATAAAACACAGGTTCAGAATATTTCTGCATCGCAAGTTGTCATCCTTTCTATGAGCTCTTGGTAACCGTAGGTGTCATGCTCGGAGGAATGACATATTGACGGTCAGAATCGTCCAGATCTTGTTTTGTTTCCTAGGTTTAACATCATGAGTTCTTTCTTTCCCCAGTCATCCAAGAACCTTCACTGTTGATTGCTGGACTCGCGCAACACCGCTGGTAGTGGAGGCTTCCCAGTTCCCTGCGTCTCTCCGTATCTATTTCTGTCTCCCGTCTTCTGGGCTGCTGCAGCAAGCTGCCATCTGCATGTCGGCGATGAGGTCATTGGCGATGACAACGCTGGAGGAGTAGAGAGGTGCCCCGGGCACGGGTCCCCGCAGACACTTTGATGGGGCTGAAGTTGCTACCCGAGGCTTAGTCCTCAATTCCTTCACCCTTCCGTCATGCAGGACAACCGACAAAGTCACATCCTGTTGGTGGGTCAGGCCTCCGCCCAGGCGAGCCACTGCGCGGTAAACAGCAGATTCTGGAAAGAAAGATGATCAGTGTTTCAGGGGCGAATTTCAATCGAATTCACAAAATCTAAAATCTAGACATGATAACAATCAGATCGTGTGAGTTGTTAAAATATGATCAGGAATTTAATCAACCCGTAAGGAGCACGCTATACTTTTAATGTGGTAATCTTGATGAGAACAGAATGGAGCATATAGAATTTAAGCCAAAGGCCAAGCGCTGGGACCTAGAGGTCATTCAGCCCTGAGACAGAATTTGACAGTAGAAAGATTTGAAAAGTGTAACAGGATGAAAGCCTTGCAGTTGCACCATAAATCAATTGTTAGGAGAGGGTGGAAAACAAGACGGAAGAAAGAGAATATGGACGGAGGTAGAGTAAAAAGAATAAAAGGGGTTGCAGCCAGGGGCAAAGGGACGCTGCAAAGAACATTAAGTAATGCCTACAATGCACCGCATGCTGTGCACTGAGGGCACTACCCCGCCACGGAGCTGACGAGGACTGAAGCTATTGATAACAGTCGAAGGAAACAGAGAATGTGTAGATGGAGGCGCGTGTCTGCTTTAATTTAACTGAAATATTTTATAACGCGATAAATGCATTCAATGAATTAGCTGAATGGAGCTTAAATATCGGTGTCGAAATACAGTCAGAAGCTTTGATAATAAAAAAAGTTATTTTTTTTATACGGAAGGTGATCTGGTAACAAAACTGCGTGATGTTTCATAACAACCATCATGTTCTTTCGAAAATGCTCACGGGTTATCATCATCACAGTCAAAGAAATTTTTAATGATTTTAGGAAAACCAAAAATACCAAACCGATTTTTTTTTTGAGGAAAACCAGATTTTTAAAAGATGGCGCCTTCCGCTTATCGATGGTTTCCAAGTAACTCAGTGGCTGCGTTTTTTCGTATAGCAATCATGAAAAGGAAGGATTAATCTTCCATCGCACGAAAGTCTTCTCTGGGTTCCTTTCTCTCAAGTTGACCTCGCCTCTGCAATTTTTTGGCGCCAGACTAGCTAATGGGCGCTTGCAGAAACTCGGTGCTGACCATAGCGTCATCGCTCGTCCCGGACATCAGTCAATACATGGAATCACGCAGGCCGAGTTCAGACATTGCCTGTCAACAGGCAAAGCATCTGGCAATGGGTCGCCGATCGCAGTCGAATCAAATGACGTTTCAAGTCTCGCAGCTACGAAACGATGTTGCAATCAATGAGCAAGTGTCAACAAAACACCGGTAAATTCAGTTTCATGAATAACACCAAAAGTGCTTTAATCATATACAGTCACGGTTACTCAAACTCATTTGTTTAAGTGGATTTACTCTGATAAAAAAATAAACAAAAATAAAAAACTACTTGGATTACTTTTCACATTACCTGTCACAAGTCATATCTCAGTTATTTATTTACAGTGGAAATAAGATGTTTCGCACATTTACAGTACAAATAAAATAGAATAAAAAAAAAAGACTAATGGTGTTTTCGTTTTCTTTAACCGATTGTTTCCTGACAAATTCAGAAAGTTTATTAGTGTGCGGCTGAAAAGGTCAACATCACTTCCAGATAAGAGGCAACAACAATCAATGTGTCATTCACAGGAAATTTTGGTGCTGTGCTGCAATAATATTGCTAACAACAATATTACCCTGTCCTACAATACTCTGGACGCTTGAAGGGAATCGCAACGCGCACCTTTAACGATGTTCCTGTATTTAGGTATTCTCACGGCAAATCTATATAGTACCTGTAACACTATCTAACTGCATAAAAGCGACTCTATAATACATCAATAAAGCTAGTGAATACAACATTGCATGTCCAAGTAAATAATAATTGTATAATCCAACAAAACCTTCGTGGTTTTGCAGAAAGATGACCTGAAAGCAGCCCTGGAACTCGAGTTTCTTCTACTGTAGTGGAAGGACGATATTCTTAAGGAGCATAATTCACTAGTAGATCCAGATGGGGGGGTTGCACCTTGGCCCGCCGCCCCCTCCCCAATGTAAAATAATGAGGATTTAAATAATAATAATAACATAAATCAGAAATATAAAAATGAGAAAAAAATGATATTATTAACAATAATCTTAATGATAATAATATCGGTATTTCCTGATAGAACAGGCGATTGCTGTCCATTTCATAATTTCTACTTAAATACTGAATGATATGCTGAAGAAATATACTGTATATATATATATGTATATATATATATATATATATATATATATATATATATATATATATATATATATATATATATATATATATATATATATATGCATATATATATATAATATGTATATATGTATATATATGTGTATAATATGAAAATTGGTGGCCCCCTCACGAAATTTTCTGGATCCGCTAGTGGCATAATATCTTTGCTTGCATGGCTTTTTTTTTCATTTGATCTCTGTACTTTTAATTCAGATATAAAGGCACCTATTTCTAAATATCTTAGCACGTCTTTCAGTCAAACTCAGTGTAACTTTACATCAAACTGCATGAAGACTGGTCACATTTTTTTTCATTCTTTTTTGGGATTCGCTTGTCTAATAAATTATTGTTTGTAACGTGGAAGCCATACAGAAAGGCTTTCTTTTTTTTCCTCTCATCACTGTGCTTGAACTGACAAATAATTTCATCTCAGTCTCCGAAGCTGCCAACTGGAAGCTCAGTTTTGTGCCTCTCCCTCCCTCCCTCCCTCCCTTGAATCCTCTGTCGGGGCAGGCTTGTCTTGTCATCACTTGAGAGATGTTCACTAACATCCTCCGACTGACATTGATTCGGGCAGTCTTCTGCGCCCCCCTCCCCCCCGCCGTTTCTTTGTCACGAAAACTTCTACTGAGAATTTAAGAATCAGTCATTAGTTGTTAAACTGTTGTCTGCAAAATTTAATAATGTTTTATTTTCATAAAAGAGCATACCTCGACCACTGGCAGCTCCGAGCAGTACGCAGATCCCACAGATCTGATTTTGAGAGAAGAAAATAACTTCCATCAATCTACTAAATTTGATTAGCATATCTGCGTGTGACAAAATCAGATTTTTTTTCGCATGTTGAGACAATTATGGAAGAGGGTTCCAGCGCCGACAAATCATCGAGCCTCATAGACGTCCGCTCTGGACGTTGTTTGCCAATGACTTTTTGCACTCGTTTCTGGGGTAGGTTAAAGCAAACGCAGAAAAATGCACTCACACTCTTACTCTGACCCTGCTGAAAACATAACCCCCTTCATGAATGAATACATGAATGACGCCGTGAGTTCAGGTTTCATAAGCAAAGGCCTAAGCCAAGCAACGTGAAGGATCTTCTTATTTGGAATGGCAACCAGTAATGAAACAAGCAAAAAACTTTAAAATCTAAGAATGACCTGTGCCCCAAGTCATTTCCCGGGAAATCGTTGATATTAATTGTATAGGAGTATGGATGGAGAGACGAATGATGATACGTAATAATCAAACAGCGTTACTCTGAGTATACTTTTTCAGTTTTAGCAAAGAGAAAAATGGAGATAGCAAGGAAATGTTGCTGAGAGTGGAAGAAGCGCTGGGTCAGGAAGGCGTGGAAATTCAGGTCGCGTGAGGATGCCGCGAGAGAACGGGCGAGAGGGAGAATGTGTGCTCCCTATGAGCAGTCAGTGTAGTTATAGGAAGCAGCCTCTACTTTGGAATTTTCCTGCACTTGGATTTCATCCATGATTCGGCATTTGAAAGAGGAATATGAAAACTACTTTTACATTTCACCAGATTATTATTTCTCTTACAAAGCTAATAAAGAAAAAAATTATAGCATTATATACTGTATTATATACTGTATATATATATATTATATATATATATATATATATATATATATATATATATATATATGTATATTTATAACATATATGCATACAATTGTACAATATATATATATATATATATATATATATATATATATATATATATATATATATATATATATATATATATATATATATATATATATATAAATTTATATAATAGATAGATAGATAGATAAGTCATAGCTCTAAACATTATAAATCATTTTGCCATTACTTTGGCTTGAAATCCTTTTCTTTGCATCACATCAGGAAATTAATGAACATAATATCTATATTCACTTCATTGCATTCATACTCCTTAATTTGTTTTCAAGGGAATGCTGGGTCTCAAAACAATTTGTGAGGCCTGCCTCCTGTTCCCCCTAAACCGGAAGAACATTTTGATCCATCTCTCCCCAGAATGGCTTATTTGGCATTATAGGGAGGGAAAGTCTGGTAAACGATGGATCAGACCTTCTATTCAGTAAATCCTGAGGGCCAGCATGATGACTGCCAATATGCTTTGCAGCTATGTGGGAGCAGCCAGCCTTCTGTTAAGCACTTCCCGCTTAGGTATATCCAGTGTTTATTTAACCCTGACTAGCCAGCGACCTCTTAGTGGCAGTCCGACTAACCAATGGGCCCTGCATAAACCCCATGAATTTAGTTCTTGTTCAGATGAACCTTCATCTTCGAAAGCTTGTCATACTGCTGGTCATGGCTAAGCCCATCAGTGCTCACCAGCCAGTAATAACTAGCGATGGCCAGCAACCACTTGGTGCCATTACGCTGAAGTACTGTCATCCATGTTCACTTTGTAAGCGCCATCTTATAACTGCCCATTGGCCCTTTCAAAAGACACACGACCTACCCTTATGGCCAAATAAGTCTATGGGAACCCAGTAGCCTGTTAGCCATCTAGAGCACTGGGGCATGTTTACTATGAAACTGCTTCGTTCGATAATAGTTACTCTTTGCACGGTGAACAGCTGCCAATATGCTTCAAGACTTTTTTGCAAATCATTGATGTTCTGGATACGCTACAACTTCAGATTAATTGTGATCATATTACTTTTGTCAGTGCCTGTTAAGTACAAATTGCCAGAGTCTCATTGAGGGTATTTAATGCTAATGTGCTGTTCATGAGCCTCCAGTGTGGCTATATGAAACAGCAGATTCCCTTCAAGCTTTTTGCATTTGTTTTAGAGCCTTTATTCAGTAGTTTAATTTGATTGTGTCTCATTAATTTTTAATAGTAATTTTCATATCATTTCATTTAAGCCAAAAACAAAGGTTTTAGGCTTAAATTTTGCAATCTTGTTTTTATCCATGCTAGACATCCCCTGTCCTTATTGTAGGTTATTTAAAAATAGAGTGCATTTCAGTGCTACCCTGATTCGTCCCTCTGGACATTCTTTGGACCTCGCTGCCTTTGTGAGAGGAAAATCGTTTCCTTCGTGAACACCTGACTAGGACTAGACCGAAAATGGCACGAATATATTTCAGTGACGATTCTTGAAGTAAATTAGGCATGTCAATGCAGTTAGAAGAAAAATATTAAATAATAAAAGTCTCAACTCGGAAGCTAACTTACATTTTACCTGTATAAGGTAACTGAATGATGTGAAATATTCTATTAGGCCAAACCGAGTCTGTGAATAAAGAAGTATCCTGAAGGGAAAATGGAAAAGGAGGAAGTAAGACACAAAGAAAGGAATTGATGCACTGTGCGTAAGTGTAAGATGTTTTGTGAATTATTAAAAGGTTGTTTCGAGGGCAATATTTCTTTTAGGTCAGAACACTGGCTGCAAAAGATTCCCATTGTATCTGTTGATAGCTATAGTTCACTGTTCCTCTAATTATTATTGCTCAGGAGAGTAGCTTCCTCCCGCTTCTTGAACTCCGTCACCGTTGGAAATATACTGTATAGTCAACCTCTAGGCAAAAGCGCTGCCCTTTTTCCTGTCTGAATTAAGGTGAACACCACCTGGACTGCTTTCTTTGAACATATGCATATTTCATCGTCTTTCTGCTCACTCTGTCACAGTATATATATATATATATATATATATATATATATATATATATATATATATATATATATATATATATATATATATATATAAATGATGAAAAGAGAAATGCAATGTTGGAGATGAATATGTATGATATAAATAATAATGAACTGAGAGGAATGGGAAACTTTTAAGAAGAAAGTGCAACTTGTGTTCAAATATGCATATGAGAGTCGATGATGATTTGATGTAGAAAAAATTGTATTTAAAGTAAGGGTGTATTATGTCTCCACAGCTGTTTAATATCTTTGATCGAATAATGAAGGAAGTTATAGAAAGGGAGGTTAGAGAAGGGAGATGTAGCGCAAAGCTGAAGATCTCCATATTGGATGTTTTCACCAAAATTCGAAATGTATGGTTCACTATAGAGATGAAATTCGTGTCGTCTGCATACTGCAGTTTCCAGGTGAAATCCATCTTTGAGGTCTAAGAACAGACATACACACACCATACATATAACACTTGGAATAACAGCCACCTCTGGGCTGAACTATAAAGATTTCTTAATAGAAAGAAAGCAGTTCACACCGAGAATTAGGACCAAACCTTCCACCTAAGTCCAATTTGATTCCATTACTGACGCCGAGCGTTAGTCTCTTTGAATGATAAGAATTTCGTGGATGATATTTTGAAGAAAACGACAGGTTTCTCTACTTGTCGAGGACTTCGATTTTACTGTCATAATTTGGTGTGGATTCCACAATAAGCTGTAGGTCCCGTTGCTAGGTAACCAGTTGGTTCTTAGCCATGTAAAATAAATCTAATCCTTCGGGCCAGCCCTAGGAGAGCTGTTAATCAGCTCAGTGGTCTGGTTAAACTAAGATATACTTAAACTGTCGACCAGAATAAACATTATGTAAGTACTGTAGTCCGATGTTACAAGAAACGTCATGGGTACTTGTGATGCATCCATTTAAAAGCCTGCTGACAAGGAAGAATGAAGCATCTCATCGCCTCCATAAATGACCACACTGATATACTGTATTCACCTTCCCCCACCTCTCTCTCTCTCTCTCTCTCTCTCTCTCTCTCTCTCTCTCTCTCTGATAAACGTTGTGCAAAATGGGGACATCAGTATTTTCGTCCTTCCCAAGGAGGAGGGGAACATCGATAAGTTGAACTGTTCAGTATGATATTTTGTGTGTGTGTCGGTATCTTAAGAAACAAATCATGAAAATTAAGAATTATATTCTACAAAGACGTTGCGACATACATTTTTGCTTATAAATATGGCAATTTTGAACTGAGGGTAAGAGACCCAGATCAAGAGAGGCTGGAAACCTGTTGTAAACCATTATAATAAATGTGACTTCAGATATCTTGATAATCAATTGTTCCTTATTTAAACAACCTTCAAATAACACAACACATTTCGCCAGTTCTGCTTCGATATATTTTACCTTCTTTTCCCAAACTCTTCTGTCATCGTGACAAAAAGTCTCTTTTTAGTTTTCTGTAAAAGAAAACTATTGTGTCGGCTTTGTCTGTCCGTTCGCACTTTTTCTGTCTGCCCTCAGATCTTAAAAACTACTGAGGCTAGAGGGCTGCAAATTGGTATGGTGATCATCCACCCTCCAATCATCAAACTTACCAAATTGCAGTTATCTAGCCTCAGAATTTTTTAAATTTTATTTAAGGTTAAAGTTATCCATAATCGTGGTTCTGGCAACGATATAGGATAGGCCACCACCAGCCCATGGTTAAAGTTTCATGGGCCGCGGCTCTTACAGCATTATACTGAGACCACCGAAAGATAGATCTATATTCGGTTGCCTTGATTATACGCCAGCGGCTGTACAGAAAACTCGATTGCACCGAAGAAACTTCGGAGCATTTCTTAAGTGTTTTATATCTTGTTTTATACAATTTTTTTTTACTGACTACCGGATACTCACTATAAGCATATAATTACTTATGCGTGTACATCTAGGTCATAACAACACAACAGAACTAACAGAACACACACACACACACACACACACACACACACATATATATATATATATATATATATATATATATATATATATATATATATATATATATATATATATATATATATATATATATATATTCAGGGATGGAAACTGATAACAACTGTTCCCGACCGGGAAAAGAGGAAAAGAGTGGTGTTGCCACTTTGAACCTCCAAAAGCCGATTGAGACTTCCATGTTCCTCTTCTCCTTTGTGTGAGAAAGCGCGGATGATCTTTCTCGCTCGGTCGTTCTTTTTATGTGTGAATGGCTTCGTTGTTTCGCCGATACACGAGTACGTGAAGCGAATAAGTAGGCTAAGATAAGCGTAAAAAAGCGAATGCTTGTGATACATAATTGTTACATTCATGAAAACCCCTTTCGAGCTACGTCAGAGGAATTCTGCGGTGTACGTCATTAAAACAACAAATACTGCATATCAGTTAATATCGTTAGTCTCTATAAAAACCTCCTAATCAGTGTGAATGATCAAATCTCTCTGAAATTGCAGAGATGCAGCTGCAATAAATCATTTCTCTCTTCCTTCCCCTACTCACGCGATATAATATATATATATATATATATATATATATATATATATATATATATATATATATATATATATATATATATATATATGTGTGTGTGTGTGTGTGTGTGTGTGTGTGTGTATGTATATATATGTGTGTGTGTGTGCGTGTGTGTATTTCCATATTACCCTATTCTGGTAGGAAAAATTGTTAGGCAAAATGAAATCTGGACTTTGCACATCTGGCTTGAAAATTTTCTTTTTTATTCGAAATCACAGTTGTGTATGGAACATAGCCAGGTATCAAACTTTGGCAGTTATTCTTCGTATTCTGGAATGTCGAACTGTTCGTGATTTCGGGTGTTGGTGCAACTTTTTATTTGACTCGTGTTATTAGCCTATACTTATTTCTTGCACAGTTTTAATCGGCTATAAAAAATCTCGAGACTTATTTTATTTGACAGATTTCTTGAGCTGGTTTCCTCTTGAAAGCGAGTGAATGTTTCGCAGAGAGAGAGAGAGAGAGAGAGAGAGAGAGAGAGAGAGAGAGAGAGAGAGAGAGAGAGAGAGAGTTCTGAGCCTCACCCCAACACAACGCGCCTTCATTCCCGGCCCAGCTAATGATTAGAAAAGTGATGTGAACGTCAGCGGCTTGGCCAACGGCCGTGACCCACCTTGAATGCCCTGTACGAGGAGCCCTGTTGGCAGCTGAAGCACCGTGGACGGGTCATCGTCCCCGCCTATTCTTCTCCAGTAGGGAGGTCTTTCCGGGTGACCTGTGACAGGAGAAGGGATCAGTACCGTGCCTCCTGCCCTTACCGTCAAGCACCTCGGTAACGCAACCACACGGAATGTCGGTCGAAACAGCTTGAGATGAATTGACCGCAACGCCACGAGTTTGCCCAGGTAGAGCAGGTTGCAGGTGTACACGCCTTCCAAGGTCTCGTCGAAGTTCCTGAAGACCAGGTAAGCATTGGGCCTAAAGAAATCTTGCTGGACGGAAAACATCCTCTCCCTTTTCACGTCTAGTTTGGAAAAGGGCAGGAGGGGCTTGCCCTGGGGATCTGTCCATAAGACTGCCAGGGGTGACGGCCTCCCGGGAATTCTCAAATTGCTGTAACAATAAACGAACCCGTCTTTGTTTTCTCGTATGAGGGATTCCGTGCCGTTGACGATATGAAGCATTGGCGATGACCTAAATGATCTTTGTTGCTGGACTGATTTGCTGGCGCTGACTTCCGCCATGACGCTCAAAACAACGAAAGAAACACTGCTGGTAATCAAGATGGTCTTCATGGGGTTTTTCGTGAAGGCCATCATGGAAAGGAACGTCATTCCACTGGTTCTTTTTAATCACTGAAGCGAACTATGAAGTCACAGATTGGAATCAGATCCACTTTTCATGGAATCTTCCTCGAAGAAACACAGACGATGAGAGAACCAACGTCACACATAACTTTGACAAAGTCTCCACAGTCAAGGAAAACGCCATGAAGTTAGAAAGAACTGCATCGGCGTCGTTTTGCAGATGAAAGTCGCGGCAACAGAAGCATTCACGCAATCTTCACCGAAAGGCTGACGAAAAACTTCAAGCTGAAGCAGTGCACAAGCAAGGAAGAAGAAGAGTTCGTGTCCGTCCGTCCGTCCGTCCGTCCGCAACGTAAGAGAGAAAAACCACGTGGTCGCTCGTGTTTCCACCGAGCAGTATTAGCCGCGAGGACTCGCTACGGCTGTGACTCACTGTGTCTGGTGTCGCGGGGCTGGAGTTTCACACACCTATATACACATGGCGCGCCTCCCACTCGCGCGCTCCTACGCATACCTCCATTCCCACCTAACCCCCTTAACTTTGCAAGTTCCATTCCGCCCCATTCACGAGTTCATTTCCAGCGTTTACGGCCACGATTTACTCCTGCCATCAATTGCCATGACAGCAATAGAGAGCAACTTGCTACCAACATATTGCTAATACTTATTTAGTGGATTTTCGTAGAGGTTATGTAGACTGCTGTTCACAATAATATCATTCCTTAATTTACTCTTAAATATATCGGTCCTTCCTCCATGGAATAACTTGGACAAGTAGGCTCTCTCTCTCTCTCTCTCTCTCTCTCTCTCTCTCTCCAGCGTCTTTGCACATTTGAAATCAATAGATAGATATAACAGAAAACATTCTCCTTTAAAGCTAGAAATATATATATATGAAGATATCTGATGACAGTAAGATTGGAATGTTTTCTCGTGGAAAAAGGAAAATGATGACAGCCTTTCACGTGCAAAAGTTTGAAGAGTGCTAACAGCTACGTTTTCTTCTAGAGACGAGATTTTTCAAGCGTTTGGTAAGCGTTCCACTTTATGTAGCCATCAAAATAATACCAAGAAAAACGAAAAGAAAAAGTCCAATGACTTTCTTATTTGTATTGTTTTAAGACTGAAGTCTGAGCAAAATATAATATTACTTTTCCTAAAAGAATCTTTATTTGGGAATTTCAAAAATTCAGTTACACTTCAATTTACAAGAAATTGTGTAACCAATTGCCCTGAGTCGATAAGCCCTTAGGAAAAACAACAGCTAGTACTACCAAAAAGAAACTGAGTTGGTTACATCCCTGTCACATTCAGGCTCTGTACTTAGACTGAAAATCAGCCCATGGTAGCTAAGACCAGGTTTGTAACATATTGATATAAATATGTGAACTGTCGATTATTTTATATGCAACTATTATATACAATCAAATATTAATCCTTAAATGACCCATGAGCACCGAATTCACTTTGCCATTGGAAAAATTTACATCCGAAGAGATTTATATATATATATATATATATATATATATATATATATATATATATATATATATATATATATATATATATATATATATATATATATATATATATACTATATATATATATATGTATGTATGTATGTATATATGACCAATATACAGAGTGTATATAGCCACGGAGGGAAAGTGAAAAACTTGACTGGAGCTGAAGCTTATTGACATCGTTAGACTTACAATGATGATGTCTTTCCATGGCTCTCTCTCTCTCTCTCTCTCTCTCTCTCTCTATATATATATATATATATATATATATATATAGATAGATAGATAGATAGATAGATAGATAGATAGATAGATAGATAGATAGATAGATAGGTAGATACCACAGTAATTTCGAATTCATCGTGCTCTAACCAAGGCAGGCATAGGTTCGGATCCCGGTCAAGTAGGTGCATATATATTTAATTCCCTCTTGGTGTAAATTATTTGCAATGTATAGCGAATTTGATATTCATGAGTTATTGTGTCGCTGTATCATTTTAAAGCACGAAATAAATGGAATTTGTAACGTAACTGACAAATTTTCATACACAAATACATACAAACCAACTCTTCCGTGCATATTCTGAAACCAAAACCATTTCTTTGGCTAAGTTCCAACGTAATCTAAAATGATTACTGAATGCTTATAAAATACTGTTCAAGTTCCATCTTTGCCACTTTTATTTAATTAGTAACTCTGAAAGAAACTTATCATGAGAGAGAGAGAGAGAGAGAGAGAGAGAGAGAGAGAGAGAGAGAGAGAGAGAGAGATTCTGATAACTTCTTATTGGGATACCTTCCTAACTTTATGATATTTTGATCTGAATATTTATTTGAATTACACCACCACTAACAACCAGTAAGACATCTGCTATGGTGGTGGGAGGGGTTGGCCCAGCTCAAGTAAAATGTGCCTCACTTGAAAAGATATATGCATGAGCTCCCCGTAGGAGGTAGTGCCGTCAGTGCATCTCATGCGATGAACTGTAGTCATTACTTAAGGTTCTTTGCAGCGTGCCTTCGGCCCATAGCTGCAACCCCTTTCGCTCCTTTTACTGAACCTCCTTTCATATTCCCTTTTTTACATCTTACTTTCCACCCTCTCCTTACAATTTTCTCATAGTTCTACCGCGAGGTTTTCCTCCTGCTACACCTATCAAACTTTTACTGTCAATTTCCGTTTCAGCGCTGAATGACCTCATTGGTCCCAGTGCTTGGCCTTCGGCCTAAATCCTATATTCAATTCAATTCATATGTATGAGCTGAGATAGATAGGTCACATAGTGGACTCAGAGGTGACTCGGTTCTACTGATGCGTGTGGGTTCAATTCCATCACGGAAAAAAGAGGTTTCTTCTTTTATTTCTCTTCTGGATTGAAAGGCTTGTAGCAATGGCGCATCCAAAGAGAGGAAACATGCACTCACCACACATATACACATATATATGTATATATATACACAGTATATATATATATCATATGCATATACATATAAATATACTGTATATATATATATATATATATATATATATATATATATATATATATATATATATATATGTATACATACATATATATATATATATATATATATATATATATATATATATATATATATATATATTACACAAAATACAACATATATACTGTATATATATATATATATATATATATATATATATATATATATATATATAGAAATCATCAACACACAATCACGTGTGGAACAGAAATAAATTTCTGACTCACGTCGGGATCGAACCCAGGTCTCTCAGGTGGAAAGCAAGGGCGTTACCCATGGGCCATACAAGTCTAAAAGAAGTTGGAACCTGAGAGCAACTGCACCCAAGGAATTACCTGGGCAAGCTAACTGCTTGCATACCAGCGAGTTTTCCCAACTTCCTGACTCAGCAATGACCCAATAGACAACATTTCATTCGAATTATCCCTTCTGAGTGAATAAGATAGAAATCATCAACACACAATCACGTGTGGAACAGAAATAAATTTCTGACTCACGTCGGGATCGAACCCAGGTCTCTCAGGTGGAAAGGAAGGGCGTTACCCACTGGGCCATACAAGTCTAAAAGAAGTTGGAACCTGAGAGCAACTGCACCCAAGGAATTACCTGGGCAAGCTAACTGCTTGCATACCAGCGAGTTTTCCCCAACTTCCCGACTCAGCAATGACCCAATAGACAACATTTCATTCTGAATTATCCCTTCTGAGTGAATAAGATAGAAATCATCAACACACAATCACGTGTGGAACAGAAATAAATTTCTGATCACGTCGGGATCGAACCCAGGTCTCTCAGGTGGAAAGCAAAGGGCGTTACCCACTGGGCCATACAAGTCTAAAAGAATTGGAACCTAGAACTGCACCCAAGGAATTACCTGGGCAAGCTAACTGCTTGCATACCAGCGAGTTTTCCCAACTTCCTGACTCAGCAATGAAATGTTGTCTATTGGGTCATTGCTGAGTCGGGAAGTTGGGGAAAACTATGCAAGCAGTTAGCTTGCCCAGGTAATCCTTGGGTGCAGTTGCTCTCAGGTTCCAACTTTTTAGACTTGTATGGCCCAGTGGGTAACGCCCTACCTGAGAGACCTGGGTTCGATCCCGACGTGAGTCAGAAATTTATTTATATATATATATATATATAGTACAGAAAAGACAACAGGAATATATATATGTATATATATATATATATATATATATATATATATATATATATATATATATATATATATATATATATATATATATATATATATATATATATATATATATATATATATATATATATATACAGTATATATATATATATATATATATATATATATATATATATATACAGTATATATATATATATATATATATATATATATATATATATCTATGTATATATATATATATATATATATATATATATATATATATATATATATATATATATATATGTATGTATGTGTGTATGTGTGTTTCTATATATGCATACATACAAACAATATAAATATATATATATATATATATATATATATATATATATAAAATGTGCTGTTTCTGCATATGTTCTCTCTTATGCAATTTCTATTGAAGTCAACAGCATTGTTCGCAGATACTGTCTTCTTATCAGTCTGTATTTTTTCCTCTTCTGGCGAGCTTCACAAAATATAGAAAAATCATTCTAGATTCTTTCAATTTGCTTTTTCCTTTCATAGTCGACGTACCATTTCTCCATCTCTCTCAGCGGCTTCATCAGGACAGTATTATAAATCGTCATACACGGTTTTCATGACTGCATGCAGACGTTTGAATTACTAACATGACGTCATTGGGGTGTGCAGAATTTCTCTTGGTCGGCAGGTCTTATTCTCTCTCTCTCTCTCTCTGTCTGCCTGGCCACCAGCATGGGCATTCCTGGTGCTCTATTAGGACATGTCTTATGCTGAGGTTTATTATTATTATTATTATTATTATTATTATTATTATTATTATTATTATTCAGTATATGAAACCTATTCATATGGAACAAGCCCATAGGGGCCACTGACTTGAAATTCAAGCTTCCAAAGAATATGATGTTCATTAGGAAGAAGTAAGAGGAGGTAAAGGGAAATCCAGAAAGAAGAGATGCCACTTATTAAAATAATTAATTAATAAATAGATAAATAGATAAAAGTGTATAAAAATGCAAGAAGAATAGTATTAGGATAGTGTCACACTGCATTTTCGCTTGAACTCCTGAAGTTCCAACTGCACGACATCCTCTGGGAGGCTGTTCCACAGTCCAGAGGTGTGAGGAATAAAGACCTCTGGAACTGAGAAGTTCGACAACGAGTCACATTTACTGCATATTGGTGCTGCTGTTCAGCGAATCTGGTTGCCCTCTCTCGGCAGATAAAGGGCATTAGGGATCAATTGTGAATATGGAAGATTTGTCGAAATACAATTTATGAAAAAGTGACAAACAAGAGATGGTCGATGGTCCAAGTCATAACTGCTACTATTAGGAAACAGAAACCTGCCACCACGAACCACTCTGTCTAAAAGATAAAAATCTCTGGCAGAAGCAGACTTCCACACCGGAGAACAGTATTTCAGTAAATGACGTAAAACAGGTTGCATTAATTTTATCACTTATAAATATGTGAGGCCTTACGATCAATACCCAACTTCCCTGCAGCATTTGCTGAAACTGTCATTAGATGTTTCTCAAAAGCTAGATGTGAGTCAAAAGTTACACCTAGAATAGTTAAAGCTTCAGACTCATTCAGCAAAGTTCCATCCACCTGAAAGGGAGGATGGGGTAGGAAATCTGCACGAGATCTACTAGTCAATAGTGTTTTCGTTTTACTGGGGTTCAGCCTCATACCCCACCGACTACACCATTCCCTGATCCTGTTCATGTCCCGAGTGGGGCTGAGGGCAGCCTCATTTCTCATAAGTAGAGACTTTACTACACCCACAAGTGCAAAATCATCAGCATACTGAACAACCTTGTTTTCCAAGCCAACAACCATATCACTTGCATACACTAAAAATAACAGTGTACCAAGAACACTGCCCTGTGGAACTCAAGACACAACAGGTCTTTTTTTCACTAAAGATCCCATCCACAGCAACTCGCTGCTGCTTACCTGTAAGGAAATCTTGAAGTAATCCTAAAACATATCCACCCACTCCAAGATTCTGAAGTTTATAAATAAGTGCCTTGTGAGTTACTAAATCGAAAGTAACACTAAAATCTATTTGAATTACTCTGCACTCAAAACCCTTATCAAGGTTCCCTTGCAAACGGCGTGTCAAGTCTAAAAGAGCATCGCAGGTATCTACAGTAACTGCTTCCTGTATGCATATTGACAATCAGCGAACAATCCTTTACATTCCACATACTTATATAGTGGCTTGAAATTTGGAACAGGTGCTGTATTACTAAGCCTGCGCTCATCCACAAAGATACTATGTTGACATAAAAATCTATAGAATCTACTTATTTTGGGAGACAACACACTAGAAACTTTTTAAAAAACAAAGGGAAGAATCTTCTCCACCCCAGCTATCAAGATTATCCAGAATTTTCGTAACATCCCTGGAGCGAAATGCAAATTTTGTAAGAATAGGTGCAGGATGACAAGTATCAGGGAGAGGGACATCCTCAGCTGATTGCTTGGCTTCAAAAGCTCGATGAAGCAATTCATCCTTTTCCCTAGGGCCAGCAACCAATCTACCACCATCTGTTAGTGGTGGTGGAATGGAAGACGAGCCTGACCCAAAGATAGATGATGCCAATTTGGTCCACCACAGATGAGACTGAGTAATTCCTTCAAGTTTCACTTCAAGGAATTATTGTAATTTCTCTCGGCTGTATGGTAAGTTCTATTCACAGCACTGCGAGACTCTACAAAAATGGTGTCATTTTCATTTGAATGATTTTGTCTTCATGCGTTGAATTTGGCCTGTTTTTCATGGTAGGCTCGTCTACATGTATCATCAAACCATGGCTGGTCATTTGTCCTAAATTTGATGACCTTTCTAGGGACATATCTTATTAAAATAGCCATCAGCACTCCATTTAACTTCTTCTTGGGATCAGGATCTAATATAGCAACTGAAATATTAAGTGCACAACATCCTGAGTGATCCTATGAAATTCCAACTCCTAAGTAAGGTCCCTACCAAAGGCCTGAAGAGAAACCTGAAGACGATAATCAAGAAGATAAATTCTGATAACAAGACAATGAAGCTGCCTACGATTATTGGAGACTACGGGCCAGGGTATTGTTATGACACTGTCAAGACCTAAAAGGCCAGCAACCTGTTGCGCCCAGTAATTGCCCAAGTTAACTCTCATCATCACTCAGTAGTTTCCCCGGCAGAGTTAATCGATATTTTGAATACTATGTCTACGAACTCTACCATTGCAAGGCTGGGCATAGAAATTCAATTCACGAATGTACTGGTGGACGAAACCATCGATATTATTTAAAGGAGAGCCTATCACTCGGATGCCAAGCCTCTTGACATATCAGAAGATGCTCTTCGACGTCTTCTCCAAATCTGCACCAAGGAGGCCCCCTTCCTCTCGCATGGGGGTGACCTCTTTCGACAGGTAGATGGTGTCGTCACAGGATCCCCTTTGACAGCCTATTTGCCAATATATACATGGCAGATGTCGAGGAAAGAACCTTCAATTCCCAGCTGAAACCGAAGATATATGCCTCATAGATAGATATCTTCATTGCCATAGGTAATGACGGAGCCATGTGCCTACCATATGCCCTGGAGAGGAACTCTAGCCTAAACTCCACTATTTAATATGATGTCGAAGGCCGACTTCCCTTCTTGGATGTAAATGTACCAGAAGGCACCTAATGTGGGTCGGTGCCTTGACACCCGTGGGGTGTGCCCTGACACTGACATACTCTATGTGCAAACCGCATACGTGAGAATTGCAATTACGCACTGTTCCACATGGAAAGCTATTCACGAGAGCTCGAACGTGTTAGGCAGCTCCTAACTAATAATGAATATGACAGCAATCTAATAGAAGGTTGCATATGAAAACAGTTGGATTTGTGTGCCAGCACACCTGTAACGATGCCTACCTCACCGAGAAACATCATACTGTATTATAAAGCAGCATATCACAGCCAGTTCAAGGATGAGGTCAAGGCCACGAAGAGAATAATTGACATCGGTACAACACCTACCAATCCTGACAAGAGTATTTCCAAACATGTCTACTGCCACCCAAAACTAGTCAGCACCCTCGTAATGCGAGGTAGCACGGACACCCGTAGAGAGATGTGGGAATTGACTAACGTAGTATATAAACTTATATGTAACAAAGGGGCGTGTCGACCCCTCAGCAGTTACTACACAGTCCGCACCACTACCATTCTACGTAAGAGATTGCAAGCTCACTACAACCGAGGAGCAATATTTCAACGCTACGTAGACGACCACAACCGTAAGCCAACATTAGAAGAATTATTAGAAAGCACAGATATTGCACATAGAAAAGCCCGGTTCCACAGACTGCAAATAGCAGATCAACAATCAAGACTGTTTGCCAGAGAAGGGAATCACACCCTTGCCCACACCGTTGGATACAAGCCTTGGCATAAGACACATCCTTCAGAGCACCAGGAATACCCATGCTGCCAACCAGACAGCAGGCGAGAGAACAAGACCTGCCAATCAATAGAAATTCAGCACCCCAATGATGTAATGTTAGAAATTCAAACGTCCGCATGCAGCAATAAAAACTGTGTATGTCTATTTATAATCCAGTCCTGATGAAGCCACCAAGAGAGGCGAAGAAACAGTCATTCGACTAGAAAAATAAAAAGTAAATGGAAAGAAACCCAAATAAATTTTGCTTATTTCGGTGAAGCTTGCCAAAAGAGAAAAAGCAGTATAAATTGATTCATAGTCTTAATATGAAAATAGTATCTGTGAACAATGCCACTGACTTCAATAGAAATATATATATATATATATATATATATATATATATATATATATATATATATATATATATATATATATATATATATATATAATAATAATATATATATAATGTGGAAATAATAAACACATAAACATCATTTCACAGAAAAATAAATTTCTGACAGTATACACACACACACACATATATATATACGTATTTATATATATATATATATATATATATATATATATATATATATATATATATATATATATATATATATATATATATATATATTCAGTATTTAAATACAAACATGCATGTGATTGTATATATATTATTCTTCAGTATTATATATATATATAAATATATATATATATATATATATATATATATATATATATATATATATATATATATATATATATATATATATATATATATATATATATATATATATATATGTATATATATACATATATATATATGTATATATAATATTATATATATATGTAAATATAACACTATATATATACATATATATATATATATATATATATATATATATATGTATACGGCTTAATACTGAAGAATATAAAACAATCGCATGCATGTTTGTGACAAATAATATATATATATATATATATATATATATATATATATATATATATATATATATATATATATATATATACATGTGTGTGTATATATACTGTCAGAAATTTATTTTTCTGTGAAATGATGTTCATGTGTTTATTATTTCCACACTATATATATATATATATATATATATATATATATATATATATATATATATATATATATATATATATATATATGTGTGTGTGTGTGTGTGTGTGTATATTTATATATATATATATATATATATATATATATATATATATATATATATATATATATATATTTATTTCCCTCCATTCCAAAAGAGGCTGAGTGTGTGTGAGGGCCGTGAATGCTGTGTCATTCCAGCCCAACATGGCTGTTGCGGCGGCCTTTCCCGGTACCTATATATATTGCCTGTGGAGAGAGAGAGAGAGAGCCGCCAACATTTTTCAAAGGAAGTGTCTGAACAGGATTTTATTTTCCTTTTCCGGGTACTGTAGTGTACTGTACTTTCCTGGAAATGACCTTCAGCGACTGCGTTTCCCGATATTGTTGTGGGAACCTTTCCAGATGAGGCGAGAGTCAGGAAGTGGCTGGTGATGGTATAAATCAATACACAGAAAGTCTTCAATGTATATTGTGTAAGATACTTCTGCCAACCTGCTCTCACACACACACACACACACACAAACACACACACACACACACGTCAAAGTACAGGGTAAAATACACTCACAAAGTTTTCCATGAGACCCACACGGGAAGAATCCAATAGTCGCGTATTGCAAAATCAAAAAGTGCATCCATTTTTTCATTTTGCTTATACTACTGGCCATATTCTCTTTACTTTAAGAATAGGTAAGAAGAAGACTTATGGAGTGGTTCCAAGTACATAAAAACGCTAGAGAAAATTGTTCCTGGCAGGCCCGTAGTCAGGCTTGTTAGAGGAGGTCGTTTTCCATTTAATTTGGATCTTTACTTTAACTAAAGTTCAGTGTATTTTCGTGGACATTAATTTTCATACATACAGGGGTAACTGACTGATAACTTTTTGAATTCCCTGATGAGAAAAAGACATCAAACTATGACAAGCATGACATCATAATGCCCAAGATGTTTGATCAACTTCCAATAATAAAGTCAAACAGAAAACGGAACAAAAATGAAAAGAGATAAGACACAGCAAAATCTCTCTTAGCAGTTGAACTTCAATATTATGAAAAAGTAAAAGAATAAAACTTTTTCATATTTGTCTAAAAAGCGCGAAAATAAATCCAGATAATTTCTCGGTCAAAAAGTGGACCTTGTGCTGGAGGTGAGGGGTGGGGGGAAGTTGGCCAAGTCCCCTGACCCCTCTGGCTACGGCCCTTATAGTAAACACAATGCACATAATAAATTATTCTTCGTTACCAAACCAAGGACGTTTTACCTTTCATTCACTTTTTAATCCCCTCAGCTTCGACAAGCTCTAGAATTTACAGTAGAAAAATAATTTCATCGAAAGCCTGCTTCAAAAACACATCTAATCATTCCAGTCACTCTTAAACTCAAAACGAAAAACATTAAAAAGCCAAATACTAATTAAAAGAGTCCATTAAGACATTGCAGTCAACAATTATTTCATAAAAAAAAACAATTAAGGAGAGATTTCCAAATCCAGTTTCCAACAGGAAATAAACGAAGATCGCTCTTCAAAGTGATTTGGTCTCTGAAGTCGTGATTACTGACCTCATATGGAATCTGTCCACATCTCTGCGTACGCAAGGCTTTCCCCCTTGCGGCTCCATTACTTGCACTGCTTTTGTGTACTTCTTTCGGATTAGTTTAATCAGCGTTCGCATCAGTTCCTGCCATATCTATGACCGTCTCATAGGTGATCCCTGTTCTTCTTTGTTTATAACTATGAGGCATACTAATTCACAATTATTCACTATACGAGTGAACACTGAACACAGTAGAATAAAATATACACTTGTAAACACTTTCCTACCATACAATGTCACTATAAATTAAGAACTTTGGAAAAAATCGAAATTTCCCATTTTTTCTCTTCTCCTTTCTATATCAACTTTCGCTGTCAAGGTCCTTTGCTGGAACACTTGGACATTTTCACTGTGACTGATGATTTATGAAATCTAGGCTGTCAAACCAAGTACTGGGGAGCTTTCGGTCATTCATCGTTGAGTGGTTGGGCAGCAAGATAAAGAGATCCATAAAATAAAGGAAATGAAGTAAAAGGTTCTAAAAATGGAACTGATAGAAAACCCCACAGATGCGCTATGAAGCAACAGTTAGGCTAAAGGTGTTGGACAGCAAGAATGAAGAAAGGAGGCGGGAATGGAGTTAAAGTAATAGGCTGAAATGTGAATGTAGTTAGAGGTCCTATTGACTCTGCAAACACCATTTAATAATTCCCATAGTGCACTGCGTGAGGTGTACTGACGGCACTACCCACCTACCGGATCACACTTTCATTGCAATGAGAGAGATTAGCCTACACCGAGAGAGGACTTCAAAAGTCATTAGGAGGCGTTAGGTAAGACATGGGTATGGAGCGGGTAGTGACTGCTTAAGGTGCCTGAAGACTTCAGCCCTCCATCAGGTTAACTGTAAGATGGGCCACTAAATGGGAGATCACCCCCCCACCCCCAGCCTTTTAACAATTTCAGACTATGGGCACTGGACACCATGTCATCACTGTCACTCACCATACGTCCAGCCCACTGATTGCTGGAGTAACATAATTCATGATGGTTTGACCAGCTACGGATCAAGAACGCCCTCATATGACTTAAAACTTAATGCAATTTGTCGTTTTATGTTTTATATAAAACATACTGCATATGTAAAATTGACGTTTATTGGCATTCTTACAAACCCTAAGATGTGCTCAAACTGTCTCATAAAAATGTAGCAAGCTGTTTGGGGAAATATTAAGGTTATATCTCGGTGTGCTTTCAGTGGAGAGAGGGTGCATCTTAGTATCTCTCCACCATCCGTAGTCATTATATTACTTTGCTCTGACTGTGACCTTGTGTAAATAATATTTTACTCATGAAGCAGATCATTCTTGTGAATTTGTCTCCTACTCTCGCTGTCTCTTGAAGTTTTTTAGTGCCATACATTCAGAAATTTTTAGTCTAAGCTAAGATTCCACTTAGTGAGATTAACGTTCAGATTTGGAAATAAATATGAGGGATGATGTGGGAATGGGAGAAGAGAGACAGAGACTTGCAGTATCTCGGAAAGCCTTTATGGAAGTGAGGCGAAGAGCGAAGATGCCTAATGTGAATGACAGAAAAACTGTTGAAGCTGTTGTCGAGGTGAACTGTTTGTTGTGGTACGTGTGGCGTAAGAAGAACGGAAAATGTGCGAAATGTGATGATACATAGAATGGTATAAAAGGTTATTGTAGGTGAAAGGATGAATCAGAGTGTCTTGCGGTGATTTAGTCATGCAGAAAAAATGAAGGACGATGTGTTGGTGGAAAGAATGTGTAATTTGGAAGGGAGAAGGAGGAAAAAAAAAGGACCTAGAAAGTGCTGGATAGAAGGATGAGAGAGGTATTGGAAGGGAAGGGCCTTAATGTTCAGGAAATTCGAGATAGAGTACAGTAGGATGACTCGATAGGCTGCTGATGGGCTTTCTGTTAAGGCGCGTGAAGCAGCTAATGTTATGGAAGGTTTTTGGAAAGACGTTCTTCCACGATTCATCAGGTAAAGCACGGATGTGGCAGCAACTCCCGCACTGCCTTTTCTTCATCCAACCCCCATAGTGAAGCATCTTAAGAATATATATATATATATATATATATATATATATATATATATATATATATATATATATATATATATATAATGTTGATTGATCTACTACTCTTACCTTGGCGTCGTCTGATTCTGACTGGGGATCAACACTCACAAAACAAGAAAATGATAATTTAAAAGAAATTTCAATTTGAGAAAAGACTCAGTAGAGAAATTCTAGATCTCAATTAATTACATGTATTTACATTTAATCAGAGGGGTAAATTACACAAAGCCACTCACACTGGCTCTTGGCACTTAAGGTATTAACTGACACAAGAATTAGCTAACTGGAGTGCCAAACAATGATGCAATCAATACTTAGGACTGTTAACTGACACAAGAGTTCAATAACTGGGGGTGCAAAACCATAACATGCTTGAGGACTTGATTGTTGGCTGTGGACATAGTGGAGCAGACGGAAGATACAGCGGTATTGACGGACTTCTGTAAACGTGGAGAAAGGGTAGAAGGCTCTTCGATAAAGTAGAACAAAATCTAACTGTACAAAATTAAATTGCCGAAGACTCAAGGAGGGTGGCGTTAAATTATGATCAGGCAATTTAGTGATAAATTCTGATGATTTATATCGACAATGAATCAACAGGTCTTAGCACATTGAAAGGAACGGAACGGAAATGAGAAAAAGAACAAAGAATGGACCGAAGAACCTTCTACCCAGACTTTACCTTCAATGCTGAGTGGCGGAATTGTACATCAGCTTCAATAAAGCCTCTGTCCAATAGGAATTCGTATTTACACTCAGAGAGGCTTGGATAAGGAGGCTCCTGGTCAGAACAAAGGAGCTTTTGGGGGAAGCCACAAATGATGTACTTCCTCTAACGTGTCCTGCGTGAGCCTCTCTCGCTCAGGACCTACTAAGTGGTCCTGCTCTTACTTGACCTCTGTCTCGGCCTTTTATGCCCTCCTCAACTTGCCGCCTTCCAGTGCCTTGGGCATGTCAGGTGAGGGAGCTCACTGGTATGCGGAGGCCGTTAGACCTCTGCTTCTGTCTCCCAGGGACAAGGTGTTAATCTGGAATAGAAGATCTTCGGCCAGAGATCATAAAAGTAAATTTAGAATGACGCTTTAGCGAGGTGCAGGAGGAGGGTAATGGAAAAGTGCTTTGGACCCTGATTAATCTGTTGTCCTTTTTAAACTGGAACAACAAGGAGGGGCAGAGGGTTTGTCCCCTTGGTCTCAGACTGTCTTCCAAAAGGAAACAGGGCGAGGAGAGAAGTATTTATCAATACTTCAAGCAATATATATATATATATATATATATATATATATATATATATATATATATATATATATATATATATATATATATATATATATATATATATATATATATATATATATATATATATATATATATCACACATTACCACAGGTGAAAAATAAGAGGCCGGGTGTAGGTCCTGACCAGTTTCGACTTTATTTCCAAGTCATTGACGAAGGACTGATACAGAGTATTAGAAGTCACAAATATATATACTACAGGAGCAGTACTGACGAACATACACAACGGTTAGAGACTACATATCCACCCAGAGGCCGGTGTCAAGGTAGGAGTGGCCTTCAAAACTCATTTGGCTAAAAATCACAACATACTCTCAAGGGACAATACTGATAAACATATCGACCATAGGCGACAACAGATCCATACCTGACAGGTGTCAGGGAGGCAGAGTTTGGAAAAGTCATAAGCACTGCTGCCCCGTACTGTGTTGACAAATATGATAATCTTATTTTCACACATCTCTACGGCCTACCTTAAAATTTAAACAATTTACAAATTTCTTTTGATATTAAAGGATCAAGTTTATACATCCCTTGACTGATATTCATATTATGGCTGTAACTTTCTTTTATAAATCTAGATTCAATGATATTTCTTTCCAGTGTGTTATTAGAATGTACAATCCTTTTTGCCCCTTCCCAGTTGATAGCATGATTGTTCTCACTAACATGTACAAAAAATACCACTGTTCCCTTGTGCATATCTCACACATTGCTTATGCTGTTCTATTCTCTTTTCCAGTGCTTTACCCGTTTGGCCAATATAAAAGTTGTCATAAGACTTACAAGGAATTTTATAGACACACCCTTCAGTACTGTCAGGGGAGTTCTTGATAAGTACATGTTTCATTGTTTTATTGTTCTTAAATGCGACATTAACACCAAAATTATTAAGAAGATGGGGGGATATTTTTCATATTATTATTATAAGGCAGTACAAGCAAATTTTTTGTGTTGTAAGGTTCTTTTTAGTTTTGATACATAGTCTTTATTGCCGCTTGAAATGCACTGTTTAATACACTGTCAGGATATTTCAATTTCTTGCCTGCATCCCTAATTTTATCTATTTCCTCATCAATACATTCAGGGCTACATACAGTACCCGTAATGCTCTTAAAAACATAGATGAGAACACTGATTTTTTAACCTTATTGCTTTGTCCAGAATAGAAATGCACATAGGAAGAAATATTAGTGGGTTTTCTATACACACTATATTTAAACCCATTACTATTTCTTCGTATGAGGACACCCAAAAAAGGTAAGCACCCATCATTTTCCATCTCCATAGTGAATTTAATTGATGGTATTAATTGATTTAACTTGGCAAAAAAGTTATTTACATCTTCGTTCCCTGGCCATACACAAATTATGTCGTCAACATAACTAAACCATGTTACATTGTATGGAATTATGTTGTTTAATATTTTCTTTTCAAAAAATTCCATATATAAGTTACTTAACACTGGGGATAGAGGGTTTCCCGTTGCCATACCAAAATTTTGTGAGTAAAATTTACCATTAAATTCAAATTTACATTCTTTCACACATAATTTAATCAGTTCAATTAAAGTGCTTTTAGAAAATAGGACATCCAGCTGTGTGTTCTCTAATAATTCCGATAAAAACTCCATCAGATCATCAATTGGCACCTTTGTGAAAAGTGGTACTACATCGAAACTCACAAGCCTGGATTCACTATTAATCTGTACACTATTTAGTTTATTTATCAGGTCCACATTATTCGTGCTATTAGCATTTGAGATAGTACCTACCAGTGGGTTGAGAATATCCACAAGGTACTTCGCTAGATTGGGAGATGCGGAACCAACTGAACTGATAATTGGCCTGGCAGGAAAGTTTGTTTTATGGGTTTTAATTGTGCCGTACATGTACGGTAGCGATGGAGGGGTCACACACAACTTCTTTATAAGATTTTCGTTACCTTTTAACAGGTTTTTCACTTTCCTATTGAAACCACTGTTCACATTGTCTAACGGGTTCTTATTTAAATCTTTATATGTGCTATCATCACCCATGAGATTATCCATTTTTTCTATATATTCATTTTTGTTTAAAACGACAAGAGCACCTGATTTATCTGCTTTTGTCATATGTATATTTTTATCTTTTTCAGTTCATTGATAGCAACCATAAATCTTTTGGGGACGCAAACGTCCCCAAAAGATTTATGGTTGCTATCAATGAACTGAAAAAAGATAAAAATATATACATGACAAACGCAGATAAATCAGCTGATCATATCGATTCTTATCAGCAATTCAACTCTAAGCTCTTAGGTTGAATATTCGCAAACGAACAGGAAACGGGCAAATCTAGTCTCTTGCAGAATCCCTTGCGGGGAAAGATTTGAAAGGCCGTGTCAAGATTGAAGAGTCATCTTCCGGAACAGGTATGGTTCGCTTTCTATTGCATTTCCACGTTAATTTCCAAGAGTTCAGTGGTTAAGGCGTAAATGGCAACACCCACACTAACCTTATCTTGGATTTTACACTGACGTGAAGACATTTTCCCTTTATCAAGCCTACGCATCAAGAAAATCTAATTTGTTCTCGGAAACATTTTAAACGACGACTCCAGAGCGTCTTACAAAAATACCTGGTTATTCTCAGCCTCACAATTATTCCTGCAGCTCCCTTGGGAAGTCTCACCTATGATACTCATGTTGTCCGTAATCTCCGGCCTTTGCTGGGAAATATCATCTTTCTTTCTTGTTCCTTTTGTGGTATGACCTTACGGCTTGCAAATTGGGACAATTACTGAGCAGATGTGTTGTTTTTTTATGTGCTGGGCCGCGCGAGAACCGACAGAAGAGCGTCAAAAGAGGTAAAAGTGTTAAATACGATCTATGTTTCCCTTACAAAAGTCAGTTCGGATCCTGCACCAGATTGTGACAAATATACTGTGTTCATAAATTTATGGCATTACTGTCATTTCCAGTTGTGCAGGGCTGCCATTTGACACATGTATGTAATCGTTTTTTATCTATGGTACATCACTGTAATGAGACCAGAAATCATAAGTGAAAATCTACGATTATGTATATGAGCAAAACCTGTATTTTGAAAAAAATAAATTTTTTTTTTACTTGTACTGTTTCAAAATACAGTTTTTGCTCATATACATAAATGTAGATTTTCACTTATTAATCATTTTTTAGGTAAATTTATTTTCAATTACTTGCAGAGCCATTTACCGTCGTCGCCGTACAAATTCCACACAGAATGGTAACAATAACTAATAATGCATACATATGAATCAACTTTTCCACACATACCTTGTAATCCATATAGTCTCACATAACCCAAAGGGATGTCACTTCCAATGAAGTATTTGTCAGTAGAGCAGCTGTAGCGCTCCGACCTTCGGTTACGAAATGTGTACAATCAATACTGCGTGATGCTTCCACTTCATCCCTGCAGATTTCCAATTTATCTCTAACTAACGATTCAGTATCACATCACTCGTGATTTTCGTATAAAAAAATAACGCTTTTACGTAGTCTTTCAGTTATCGCAAATAACCTGTCGATTTCTTATAAAATATCAAGAAATTCTACCTGTCTATCTCCCTTCATTGTTGTTTATGTAATCTCAAAAGTATTTCACATTCCATTCTTAACGAGATCTAACAGGAAATCAGATAATTCCGTGAACCGTCTTTGGTGACTAATCTTACCTCTGATCGTTTCACACTTCACCCTTCGTCATTTATTTCTGTCTCAGTGTTTTTTTTTTTTTCGGATTACCTCGGATTATATAAAACACGTCGTGTTAAAAAAAGATTGAATAATTCCACACTACAGCCTTAATGGTATCTCAGTGGTATCGAGGATCATTCTACCCATCTTCCTTGGTAATTTCATAACTATAAAGAGTAGGCTATTTCTAAATACTCATTTAGATGGTTACTCAGACTGGTTAGATGATTCCAAACACCATTTTAAACCATTCCACGCCTCTTCCTTGACAATTTCTTGACTATCGGGGATGATTTCTCGAGATATCTCAAGATATTTCTAAATGTTGTTTCGAATGATTCCTTGTACCACACTGACCGTTTCTTTTCTACATCGGCTGATTTAATTCAGTATTACTCTGGGTTCTGGATGCCAGGATCTCGAACATGCGATTGTTATTGTTTCCATATGGCCACTTAACAATCTACCGTCTTCATTTGCTCTAATGGAGAGTTCTTTTACTTCGAGGAATTGATGCACTCTCAAAATTCGCTGCTACTTTGGCTTGTTATCTATGCGTCACCTGCTCCGAGGTGCTAAAACTAAACATGGCGGAGGCTCCTTGGGACGCAGTGTTCAGTACTACCCCCTCGGGGATCAAAGTATTATATACGCCCATTTCTATGTTGTGTGGTCGACAAATTATATTAATTATATTAATACAAGCCAAAGTAGCACCCAAAATTCTTCAGTACAGTCTGTTGTCTTGATTACCGCATATGAGTCTGTTCATAAATGGGCCAGGTGAAAGCTTCCAATATTAGGTCAAGCTCTTCTGATAAGGTTAAACGCTCACCTATAATGTTTTCATGTTCATAATAATTCTTTTGCATTATTGCATGCAGTGGTGCATGTATCAACAGCAGTGTTGTGCACGAGCTTGAGTGAGTGTACACCATCACCTGTTTCATATGAAGTGTGACATTCTAGCAAGATTTTGTGTACTCCATCAGGATGAGAAATGTCATTATCCAGGATTCTTGACTAAAGTATTTGAAACCTTTGCTTTCAAGATACTTGACGTAGAAAATAATTTTGGTATCTGTTTCCTCCTGGAATGACCAAATACTGGTTAGCTTTGTCTTCTTGGTGTTGGTTTCATTATTTCATTATCAGAATAGAAAGGATATCTGATTCCCCTGGATGACTGTCATCTCCATTCCATAGGTTGTAAGAGCATACCCATCAGCACCATTGTGAACTGGCAAGGTCACTGTTATTGTTGCTGAGGGAGCTCTTGCAATGAGGAGGCTTCTTTGATGCTTGTCCACTAACTCAGGTGCATCATGACTCTCTCTCTATGATATATTTCACAGAATTTTGTGGTTCGAACTGTTCTGAAGATGACATAGCCTAAGGAAGTGATATTGAATATTTTCTTACATACCTGTCCGGAGTTACCTGGAACTTCCATCAGGTTATAACAGCATATATTTCAAGCTAGATTATCAGTGTGTTACTAGGCAAAAGAGATTTAACGCTCTCTGTGCCATCACAGCTTGTGGAATGATTTGGATCTGTCACTGTTCCGGGAGTCCGTTACTGAATGGAGAGGACATCAAACCACCTCAGTCCAGTTGTTTTCTTAATGTACACGAGTGTACAGTCAATAGAAATGAGATTGCTCACTAAATTGAACAGCTTCTTGCTCTTTCAGTGACACTTTAGTTTTTTGTTGCTGACGTCAAGACTTCAACTTCCAGGATTTAATGATAAGAAAAAATCTATTCCTTTCTCCAAACGGCCTTTAGAAAATCTGCTGTGTTATCACACTAATAGACACGAATCATTTTACATGATTTACATACCTATCATTTATGAAGTATCACTTTCATATAACAGTAATATAATAAAAACCTGGTGCAAATAAGCAGCATTGTGTTTTTCGTTACCCCGGGAACCGAGCTCATAGTTGCGTAAAGGACAGTGGCTGATATGGCAAACAAAAAACTTGCGTAGTTCTGTTTCAAATTGTCTTCTGATAAGTTTGAGTTAGGATACATACATGTATATTTTGTATGGCATCTTCTGTGTTTAATAAACACCTTCTGAGGCAACCTTGAGAGATTCTTCCAGCTTGCTTTGAACTACTATAGAGTACTGTTTATGCTGAGCCATTCTGAAGAGCCTCGTGTACAATCGTATCCTTCCAATTCGGGGCAGGTTTTCATCTGGCTTACTTTCTGCAAAGTCTAGAACACGTTTCCCCTCTCAAACACAATCAACTCTTCAGTTGTCCAGGAGCCGTTTTTCCTGTTTTATTAATCAATGGATGGTCATTTTGATCGTTATGTTCCAGGTACAGCGTCATCATCTTCGAAATTCGAAAGGGTCAGGTTAAAAAAAGCAGTGGTTCGCTTATAGCAAACTAAATGTAAAAAAAAAAAATGACTGTTGTTTAAGAAAATTATAGTTAGTAACTTGTGACCGATAGTTCAAATGATGAAACTGGATCTTGATTAATGTATATAGAAATCACATTGACTGAACCCACAGGGACATAACTTATTCTAAATTAGCAAGTAAAAATAAAATAGGAGAGAAATGGTGATTTAGAGAAATTAGGAGTAACTTCCTTTCAGTGACCCGAATACTTTGAGCATCCCAAATGTTAGGTACTCGTTGTTAATGTCTTTTTTGGCTTCTGAAAGATTAATAGAGTTTATTTGTACTTTTCGTTGGGGGTGGGGGGCGGGGTGCCAATACTATCCTTAACCATTTTCCTAACAACATTAGAAGATTCTACAAACTTTCCACATGATTTCGAATGATATCTCTGGAGATTCCATAGAAATCCTTTGTGGTGGCGGCATATGCTGTATAATTCTAAAATCACTACCCGGAAAATTTACTGTATATGTATCTCAGAAATGTCAACATACTTTTCCAGACGAATTTTCATATACCATTCTTCAAAAAATTTCTTATAATATCACAGATGATTCCGCACCATATTTGACAATTCCTCACTGTATCTCTAGCAATGCCTTACTTTAACTTTGATATTGAAGAATCTTCTCCACCCCTGGCCATTTTCAAATATTCAGGATGGGCTCACAGGTCATTTCTCAGACTTCTTTAAATAAGGCCAACTGTCACCTTTGAAGACTTCCTCGAATTGTTTTTAAGAGAAAGATCATTTCTGGTTCTTTCCGAATGATTCACTGAATATTTTTCACCGAACCAAAGATGATTGCTTTCAGCATCATCTAAGACGATTCGAAACGCAATCACTTCTTATTTTTGATGCTGCAATTGATAACCTCTTGCACTGTTCTCAGTGATTTCCTGAGAATTTAAAATGATTCCAGGTGCAATTCTGCTGAGGATTCCAAGTAGTATTACTGATAATATCGTGCATGAAACATCTCAGTTCCTTCTTGTGTGTTATTTCGTTTTCCCCTTTTTATTACTTTTCTTACGATGCTGAGGGGTTCCAACAGCAGTTGAATAAATTATTCACTATTTTCATGTTATAAATAAGAACTGCTCCTTCATGGAGAAATGTTATTTTGGGATTATCTTCTTCTCCGCCATAAATATTTCTCCTGATTCTTTTCTGCTGAATATTTGCTCATCAGATGCAGGAAGATCATTAGCAAGCTTTCAGATGAACTGAAAAAAGGAAGCATTTAAGAAACCATTTACTTGGTTTTTAAAACAAAAATACCGTCTCGGAGCCTCATGCCCACTTATCATTATGGCCAATAACAAAAATCTAAAACTTCTGAGAAGAAACGAACAATAAAAAGAATATATGCACATTCAAGACAATACGGAAAAAATGAATCATTATTTTCAAACAGTAAACGCTGAGAGAGAATCAAAATCCAGATTACGAGTATATGAAAGGAAGCAGCAGACAAAGTTGTGACCGGAAGGAGAAGAAAAGTAAAATTTTGACTGTACCAGACAAATAAAGAAAATATTTGCATAAAAGTAACATGCAGAAAACTAAGACAAACATGACAATTGGCACTGCCCTAGACTAATAAAAGTAACTTCACAGTGTCAGAAAACGCGTTTCAAGCGTCTCGGCCAGCAGTTTGAAATCCTCAGTGAAAACCTCGTAGAAGGAGACCTACCTTCCTCGTCTGAGGCACGTTTTCCTCTTCACATTTCCGACCAGTATATCGGAGACCCACAGGTTCCGATTAAACTATGATATTCCTCTCAGCTTGGAGCTGAGCGAGCATTGTTCAGTGGAACAAGCAGCGTGACTTCTGGTGTTATTTTTGTTTCTTCGATAAAAAGAAAACTGGAATACACACAAGCTATGTAATATGCCATTTTGGAAATTAATGGATAGATGAAATATCAACTGCCACAGTAACTAGCGGTTAATAAAACCCAGCCACCTGGAGTACACAAAAACTCCGACTTTGGCCCTTTATAACTATGGAAATATTCTACCGATCGGGATGAAACTTTTACTTTAGAGGTTTCCCACTAAGGTCTCTAATTATGCCAAATTTCATCGGAATCCGTTCCGCCATTCCAGAGATCCAGATATCGATTTTTGACACTCAGGGGATGTGGTAGGGGACGTGGTAGGGAGTGAGGGCGATAAAGAGGACTCGGTGACACATGAGGTCCTACCTGGTAACTGGAGGTCTGAACAAAGTTTACCACGCCTGACTCCCCCAAACGGGCAGACAGCAATCATAACTGGCAAGTCTCAACGTGGCTACCTTAGTGATTATGTAAACTCCCCTGCAGGCTCTGTTCTTTGGCAGGAATCAATGATTTAAGAAAACTGTAGAAAATGCCTTTTCATACTTCAGATAACCATGTTGAAAAATTTTGTAAATTTCCAGAATAAAAGTTGAAATTCAAAACTATTTATATTATTACCAAATATATTTTCTTCTAAGTTGTATTCTGTGTCAATTTATTTATCTGTATGTGAAATTCTCAAAGTATATCAAGAATACTGAAAATCTGGAATGGGATATATATTTTACTCAAAACAGAATACGCCTTTTCACTTATTAAACTTCAGAACGTTCTAATAAACTGTATTTGATTGCAACAAACTCACTGACTTATTTTTACAAAAGAAAATCATGTTGAAAAGCTATGTCAACTTCTTGAATAAAAGTTAAAATTCAAAAATATTTATATTATATATTACATTACCAAATATATTAACTTTTGTGTTGTATTCTGTCATATTTTAACTCTCTATGGAGAGACAGTGGTAGTTCACCACATTCAACTTGTAAACTTGAATTGCTGTGCTAACTCTCAGGCCTCCCAATTGAAATTAGGTGCTTTAATGCCCTGTAAGTCACAGGCATACACAATATTGTTAGTTGGGGAAGTTCAAATACCTTCAGTAGACATGGTCAGGTTGTAAAGTCCTCGCTCAACGGGTTTTCTTTGAAGAACCTCCCATTTTCTACGGTGCCTTTTTCTTCTGACCCTAGGTCGCAGTACCTAGCTGCATTTTATTATGTAATTATGCATTTATTACCTACTCATTTGTGCCCTTATGTGTTGTGTATGTGTCAGTGCATTTTTGTGTCTAATCTATTGATTTTATTTTTGTCATGTTATCTGTATGTACCTGTCCTGTTTTGCATAGAGAATAATTGACCTCGGGTCACCTGTATGTCTTTGTACTGATGTCCGCACGCCACTTTATAAGTGGGGTGCTTCCTCAATAAACCAGCAGTAAATGTCTACCTGCTCTTTCTTTTGCACCCTCTCACAGTGGTGACCCCGGAGTGGTTCCAGGAGCCATTAATGGACCCAAACTGCAACTTAATTTTGGCCCGATGAACTACCCAATGCCCCTAACGGACTAACTACAGCGCTATAACAGAGCGTTCGGGCGTACCAACCCTCGTCAGCAGATCACCAGCGTCATTAGCGGACCCACACGGCACGCTCCCAAGCGTGTATTGACACGAGTGTTAACTTACACTCCAAGTGAGAGTGCAGAAGCGAACATGGATGCAGACATTCCCTCCCACATTCAAATAACCGTGAACTTTGCGGAGTATGGTAACTCCCTCGCACAAAACCCAATCGTGCCCTCCCCCACGCCAAAGCCTGCGCTTTCCTCCACGCCGGTACCCGCTCCTCGCGCGATGTCCCCCCTGATGGACCAACCGAAGTCCGCCCTCGCTATAAAGCTGCCGCCGTTCACACACCCCAACCCGTCATCATGGCTCTACAGGGTTGAGGGGCAATTTAGGGTGGCAGGCCTGACCGACGAAGTGCTGCAGGCAGACGTTGTGATCAACACCCTACCGGAGGAGATTTACAGGAAGGTCGCCCCATGGGTGATGTCTGCCACAAGCCCTGCCGCCTACCAGAAACTGAAGGCCTCTCTTGTCGAGACCTGCCCCCTGTTGGCCTCCGAGAGAGCCGCCCGCGCCCTCGACCTCGTCAACAACCCCCGGCATGACACGAACCTCCTGGAGACGTGGCACGCCATCCAGGACCTTCTCCTACCTGGGACGAGTCAAGGAGCTGATTAAAACGGCACAGCAGCTGACTGACTCCACAAGGGCAGCAGAGCGGACATCCGCGCCCGCAGACCCCATCAACTGCCTCTAGCCGGAGGAAACCACGGCAGGGGAGGTCAACGTCGTCGCCAGGAGGTGGCCACCCCATCACCAGAAGAAAGAAATGCCGGGGCCTTGCTACTACCACCGGCGGTTCAGCAAGGACACCCAGAACTGTGAGGCCTCCCTGCCTTTTCGCCCATCCAAAAAACAGGCGAAGCGGCGGCCACCAGCACAGGCAGCCATGCAGCAGAAGCACCCAGGAGCCCTGCACCAGTAGGTTTCTCGTCCGCAACACCGTCTCCAGTAGGATGATGCTGATCAACACTGAGGCCGTGCAGTCAGTGTTCCCGCCTTCCAGAGAGGACCGCAAATGCCCGCTGGACTCGGCTGTCTCCCTGACGGCCGCCAATGGGTCCCCCATCCTCTCCTATGGCACCAAGCTCCTGTCGGTCTCCATCCTGGGCCGGAGGTACAAGTGGAACTTTATCATCACGGACGTGAGGACCCCACTCCTGGGTGCAGACTTCCTGGGCCACTTCGGACTGGCAGTCGACATCAGCCGCAAATGCCTGCTGGACACCAAGTCCTGCCAGCCCCTTCCCCTGGCGCCGGGCCCCCAGCACGCCTACAGTCTGTTCCATCGCTCCACACCAATACGCCTCCCTCCTGAAGGAATTCCCGGAGGTATTCAAGCCCGAACTGCGTCAGGTGCCCAGGGCCCCTGCCAAACACGGGATATACCACCACATCAAGACGAAGGGCCCCCGATGCACGCAAAGCTCCGGAAGCTTCCCCCTCGGCACCTTCAGGAGGCCAAGAACGCTTTCGCCGAGATGGAGCGTATGGGCATATGTAGGAAGGCCTACAGCCCGTGGGCCTCTCCCCTTCACATGGTGTAGAAATTGGATGGCTCCTGGAGACCCTGCAGCGACTATAGGTGACTCAACCTCGCCACAGAACCAGACCACTACCCTCTCCCAAACATGCAAGATCTCGCGGCCTCTTTCCACGGGGCCAAAATATTTTCAAAATTGGATCATTTAAAATCCTACTTCCAGGTACCAGTAGCTCCAGAAGACATTCCCAAAACTGCCATCATCATGCCCTTCGGGTCCTACATCTTCACTTTCTCGACCTTCGGCCTGAGGAACGCAGGAGCAACTTTCCAGAGACTGATGGACAGCATCCTGGGGGACCTGAACTTCTGCGTCTGCTACGTCGATGACATTCTAATTTTTTCCACGTCCCACAAAGAACACCCACAGCACATCCGGAAGGTCCTGCAGTGCCTGCAGGGGAACGGCCTCATCATCAGGTTCGACAAATGTACCTTCGGCGTCGACAGAGTCGACTTCCTGGGCCACGAGGTATCCCCGGGAGGCGTCCACCCAATCGCATCGAAGGTCGAAGCCGTCGCCAGGTTCCCCACCCCTACCTCCGTCAAGGGCGTACAAGAATTCCTCGGGATGATCAACTACTACAGGAGGTTCATCCCCGGGGTCACACACCATGGTCCCCCTGACAGAGATCCTGAAGGGCCATACGAAGACCTTAGTGTGGGGCCCCGACCAGCAGCAGGCCTTCTTCCTGACGAAGGCCGTCCTCACCAAGGCAACCGCCTTGGCCCACCAGGACCCCAACGGCCCCCTCCAGCTAACAACAGACACCAGCAATGTCGCCTGTGGGGCCGTCCTGGAGCAGTTCGTCAACAGCGCCCCTCAACCCATTGCCTTCTTCAGCAGGAAGCTCAGCCCCACCGAGTCCCACTATAGCACCTTCGACAGGGAACTCTGCACAGTGTACCGGGCAGTACGCCACTTCAAATTCCTCCTGGAGGGCACACCCTTCTCAATTTGGACGGACCACCAGCCGCTGGTCCACGCCTTCACAAAGCTGGGGGATGCATGGTCCTCCAGGCAGCAACGGCATCTCACGGCCATCGCTGAGTTCACCTGCACCATCAAGTACCTCCCCGGCAGGAAGAATCCTGTAGCGGAAGCCCTCTCAAGAATCGAACTCAATGCGGTTAAAAAGTTAAGTATATCTTAGTTTTACCAGACCACTGAGCTGATTAACAGCTCTCCTAGGGCTGGCCCGAAGGATTAGACTTATTTTACGTGGCTAAGAACCAATTGGTTACTTAGTAACGGGACCTACAGCTTATTGTGGAATCCGAACCACATTATAGCGAGGAATGAATTTCTATCACCAGAAATAAATTCCTCTAACTCTTCATCAGCCGGCCGCGGGAATTGAATTCGGGCCCATCGAGCGACAGTCGGAAGCTCAACCGAGTCGGCCAACAAACGGCTACTCAATGCGGTGCAACTTGGGATCAACTATGAGGACCTCGCCCGGGAACAGGCCACCGACCCAGAGGTTCCAGCTTACCGCACCGCCATCACGTCGCTCAAGTGGAAGGATGTGCCCCTCGCCCCTGGGGGGCCAACACTGCTGAGCAATGTAAGCACCGGTCACCCCTGCCCTCTGGTGCCCGCCTCCCGTCGTCATCTAGTCTTCGACATCTTCCACAGGCTGTCCCACCCCTCCGGCAGGACGACGGCCAAGCTGCTGGCAGAGAAGTTCGTCTGGCACAGCATACAGAAGGACATGACAACCTGGGCGAGGCAGTGCATCCAGTGCCAGACCAGCAAAGTAGGTAGCCACACTGAGTTGGGGGTGGGTGACTTCCCCCAGCCAGGAAGGCGTTTCGGGCACATCCACATCGACGTAGTGGGTTCTCTTCCCCCATCAGGAGGGGCCAGGTACCTTTTGACAGTTGTCGACTGCTCCACCAGGTGGCCCGAAGCGACGCCCATGGAAGAAGCCACCGCCAGTGCGTGAGCCGAGGCCCTCCTCTCCAGCTGGATCAGCCGGTTCGGTGTCCCGGACCATATAACAATGGACAGGGGCCCAGCCTTCCCGTCCGAGCTGTGGACAGCCCTGGCATGCCTGCTGGGGACCACTCACCACAGCACCACAGCTTACAACCCCACAGCCAACGTATTGGTGGAAAGGTTCCACAGGTCCCTGAAGGCGTCCCTCATGACACGCTGCACCACCGAGAATTGGAAGTACTAGCTGCCCTGGGTCCTCCTTGGGCTGAGGACCGGCCCCAGAGCCAGCGGCGACCCGTCCGCAGCAGAAAAAGTCTACGGGGAGTCTCTCGTAGTCCCGGACGAACTCATCACGGAGAACCGGAACAACCTGACAACCCAGAGGCTCCGCGACAGGGTCGGAAAGTTCGCCCCCTGCCAGCGGATGTATACCAACGGGACGTCCCCGTTCATGCCTCCCGGTCTGTCCTCCACCACCCACGTCTTTGTCAGGAATGACGCTGTCCACCCACCCTTAACCAGGCCCTATAGGGGCCCCTACCTCGTGCTGGAGAGAAACAAAAAGGCGCTCTGGCTGGCCGTCCACGGGAAGGACGACTGGGTGTCGATAGACCGCCTCAAGCCCGCACTCTTGGAGGAGAACGTTGGTGGCACTCCTCAAAGCCCCCCGCAGGAGACGTCGCCCCCCCAGCCCACCCCGCCCACAAGAAAGTCGCGTGGTCGCCCCTGTAAGGCCCCGGACCCAGTCAGGAATGCAGTCAACTGCTCCCTCACGCAACGCACCCCCCAGCTGACATTGAGGAGCCGCGGCCCTCTCCACCAGCCCAGCAGATACCTGCTTTGATCAGACGTTACCTACGTCTTGGGGAGGATTATTGTAAAGTCCCTGCTCAACGGGTTTTCTTTGAAGAACCTCCCGTTTTCTACAGTGCCTTTTTCTTCTGACCCTAGGTCACAGTACCTAGCTATATTTTATTATGTAATTATGCATTTATTACCTACTCATTTGTGCCCTTATGTGTTGTGTATGTGTCAGAGCATTTTTGTGTCTAATCTATTCATTTTATTTTTGTCTCGTTATCTGTATGTACCTGTCCTGTTTTGCATAGAGAATAATTGACCTCGGGTCACTTGTATGTCTTTGTATGTCATTGTACTGATGTCCGCATGCCGCTTTATAAGCAGGCTGCTTCCTCAATAAACCAGCGGTAAATGTCTACCTGCTCTTTCTTTTGCACCCTCTCACAAGGCTACTACTGTAGGTTAGGCACACACACAAATTAGAATGTCAAATCACTGTTGAGATTGGTTAGCCTAGGTTGAAAACATTGGTGACCTAACTTTACTAGCCTAACTAGCACTGCATTTCTCTTAGGCAGTTTCATTTTTTCTTTATCTGAACTTAGGAAAATATCAGCCTTCATTCACCTCAAGTTTAATAACCTTGTAAATATTGGAGATGGTTTGTAGTTAATTGTTACCCAAAAATTACTGTGTTCAACATTTCAAGAAAAAGTATTGTTACAGAAATAACTGATTGCTTGTAGGAAAATACAGAATATACACAATATAAACATTTTACACAATTTATTATATCATAAAAATATACATAAATTATATACAATTATAGTAGCAGAAGAATTTACAGTATCATATATAAAAGGTACAAAAAAAATTACAGTAGCATTATTAGAGAATAGTTACAAGCAGTATCATTTTCCTTTTTATTATTGTGTGAACAACGACAAAAAAAAAAAAAAAGGAACCAAAATACACTTTAAAGTTGAGGAATTTACAGTATCATATAGAAAAGGCACAAAAATATTTTACAGTAGCATTATTAGAGAACAGTTACAAGAACTTTTCTTTTTATTATTATGTGAACAATAACAAAAACAAAAATGGGAACAAAAATACCGTAGATCTAAGTAGTAGCTCCGCAGCGGCGATTTCTTTCTAGCTTGACTTTTCTACAGTTTTTTTGTTGCTAATTATGGATTTACCTTCAATTTTTGTCGTACGAATGTAATTAACTCTGAAGGCCATCCAACAAGGATTTCCATACGTGATCTTCACAAGACAGAGCACGGGTACATCTGTTTGGAACGCTTCATGCCCTGTCCGGCAAGTACAATAACTTGTTAATGTATGGGTACCATCTCCCCCCCAGGCCAGTACTAAACACAGCGAAGGGACATTCCATTTGGCCGACAACAAACAAATGCACCACCAGCATCAGAAGCCCTAAAAGTGTAGGAAAAACCAATTTCCAAGGTAAAAACAGGTGCGGAACTATTACTTAGAATTACCAAAAATACATTTTAAGTACTTGGAGCTGTCGTCAGGCAGTAAAGTTGTTCTGGTTGTGAAGGAGGCTGCTGAGGCATGAAGGATGTTGAAGGTACAGCAGGCTGAGGTACGAGGGATGTTGAAGTTGCAGGAAGCTGAGGCACGAAGGATGTTGAAGTTGCAGGAGGCAGAGGCACGAAGGATGTTGAAGTTGCAGGAGGCAGAGGCACAAAGGATGCTGAAGTTGCAGGAGGAGGAGGAGGAGGTGCAAAGTATGTTGAAGGTGCAGGCATGAAAGATGTGGCTGGCGTCATATCTTGCTGCATTTCCCAAAACGAACGCTAGGTGCGTGGGAAAAGGTCAATAGTCACTTTCTGCTTCCCTTCCTTCGTTGCCTTCTGTGGTCTCTACGCGAAAAACCCGATCTCCGCTTGGGTGTACATGTAGAAGAACGGGTCAATCTCCGCACAATCCTTCGCTAACTTCTTCAGGTGGAGATTCCAGTAGGCCTCTCTGGCATTTAGCTGGATATGATCCATCAGTGCCTTCTTGGCTGTTTTGGTGCTTTCAGTCACCTAAAAAAATAGAAAGAAATATTAGTTAATACTCAAAAACTCATGTCTATTCCTAATGGGATCTCTGGATGACAAAGGCGAAATAATCGCACGAGAGTCTCACCTCCCTGTTCAGGCGGTTGCTAATTGGGATAATTTACTTTTAGCTAGCCGGGCTTAAAGACCCCAAACTCACAACAAATCACTCGAACAAACAATAAGACGAAACATGATGTTGCATACTGCTATGGTACGTGCATTTCAACAAAATATGCAATAACAGTCGTGTTTATGACGTGCCTTAACCAGTAAGTTCCCCATACTGTGAGACCCCATAGATTCGGTGGGAGTTTGAAGCGAAAAAATCCTGTGCACTGAACTCTTTCACGACGAAATGAAAATTTTTACATTGTGATATTAAATAATCAGGAAAAAACACAGCATATGAAACCAATACAAAGCAGAACAATTACCAGTTTCAGTCCAAGGATCTTCGGCTTCTTCTGACAGACAATGTGGTACCCGAAGAAGCTGAACGTCGTCAGAATCCACCTTTCCCTCTCTGTCAGGTCCTTAACTGCTGTTTGGACGCTCTAGGTCCTGGTCAACCGCCCAAACCTAGTTCTCATGGACTTCAACCACGTGTTGAGCTGAACTGCAGTCAAAGGTGGGTTGAGGGACTTGGCCTTTTCTGCCAGGACTCATGTCTTCTTGGCCGTGTCCTTGAGGTCAGTGAGGCCCCTGTCATACAGAAA
>NC_089798.1:19793556-19876056 GCF_040412425.1 Macrobrachium rosenbergii
GAAGCTGTCTGTGAACATTATTAATATATTTTTATATAGAGGCATCCAGTTTTTTATGAGCTTTGATATTTTGTGACCTCAAAGCCTTGTAAATAGCTTAACCATTATCTTTCGGGTCAAATAATGAGAGGCCCATGGTTGCGTGTCAAATTTCTTGAAGAGCTGAAAAAACGTGGTAGAGAAGAAATTAGGCATGGCAATGATATTATTAATACTAATAATTGGAACTAAAACAATTAAGAAAATAAATTAACTCAACGTTGGTGAAGTTAGGTAGCAGCTCATCCACTTGTTTTAAATATTTTCCTTTGAAACACATGACAAGTTCGTGAGTTTATAAGAAATAAAAAAAAGAACTGTACCATTTTAGTGTAGATTATTCGTCCTTCTTAAATATTTTATCAGGTCTGCAACTTTTGTCATCAACTTTGTTTTCTTTTAATAACCCCTTGCTCCGAACATTTAGTCCCTTCTTTAAAAATGACAATGAACACTTGGAGTGGAATTAAACTTTGTGCATTGCACAGATGCCGCCAATACTTTCCTTCCTTTTCTCTATTTGGGACTTCTTCCTTCCTCGTCTCTCTCCTCCAGAGAGTTGACTCAGAGGGAATTCGGTTGGTCAACGATCCCTCTCTCCTCATCTCTTGTCTATCCTCTCCTATCCATATATAGTCGCTCTCTCTCTCTCCCTCCCTCCATCTCTCTCTCTCTCTCTCTCTCTCTCTCTCTCTCTACAAGTACTATTCTGGTCATTTTTCTGTTGCCACTCTCCTCTTAGACGGCGTCGTAACACCCGTCAAACCAATTCTTCCCACATTTACTCTGTGGAAATCGGTCATCCTCGCAGGATACGGTTCATCGTGTTTTTTATCCTTCTGCTGCAGAGCTTTGGAATTTTCTCTCTGCTTTAGTCTTTCTTGTCTTATATTACCTACCCTCGTTTATATAATATTATATATATATATATATATATATATATATATATATATATATATATATATATATATATATATATATATATATATATATATATATATATATATATATATATATATATATATATATATATATATATATATATATATATGCTCTCTCTCTCTCTCTCTCTCTTGATTTAACAAATTCTCACATCCTTCTGTACTGTTCACTCTACTTTCGAATGACCCATGCCAGTTCTCTTGCACTTTCTAATAATTATGATTCACTAACGCATCTATAAATTTACATTCCCTGCTATTCTTGATGTCACAGGGAAAATAAGATTTGCAGGAAGCACCAATTATGCCATCAGGCCTGCGCTTTTCTTGAAGTTTCGTAAGGTGATGTATCCAGCCTTCACTGCGATGTCTTTTGACGCTCTCTGAATACACGGAACCTCTCAAAAGGACTTCCTCTTTAACAACAATAAGAACTTCTACACCGCATTATATCGCAAAGGATATCGCAGCGACTTCTCATTTCTTACAAAATTCTGCTAAAATGGTATTTGACATAAAACTGATGGAATAACGAAAACTCTCAACAAAACCAGATGTGTCTGAAAGCCACTGAAGTCCAGTTTTGATGCAAACCCAAAATCTGCAAAGTTTGCGTTTAGCTTGGATGTTTGAGACCAACTTCAATCTTCAATAGCTCAGTAACTGTTCTTGACGCGATCTCCAAAAGACAAAATTTAATCTGTGACGATGCAAAAGCAGAGTTAAAAAAAAAAAGTTTTAAACCTTGGAGAGAAACTCCTACACACATCAAAAGCATTAGCTGTTCTTTTACTGGTGTTAAATAAGTTCATTTCTTACCTGATCTGTTATTGCACAACTTTTGCTTTAATTTTGCTTTATCCTCATTTGCATATCCTTACCTATTAGTTAATAAAAGAACAAATGCCATGCTTCGAGAGTGAAGCTGTATATGCAGCAATTACAACTACTCTCACAAAGCAGTGATGTGTGACCCAAAGCAAATCTGATATTTGATTATTTGGAAAAGATCAAACAACTTTTAGCCTGCTCTGCAAAAGTCTTTTTTTAAGACGTTTTTACATTACTTTCTATTATTGTGTTCACTACTCGTAAACGATGAATTGTCTTTTAAAGCTCAGTAGTGTCGAAGAGAATAAGAGTCATTCAGTGCCTGGAATATCCCAACGAAAAGGAAGCAGATACGGAGTACCAGAGATACTTATTATGGATAATGGGGAGAATTTGTGAGCAGAACGTTGGAATGTCTTGCGGAAATTAAGGGGGTAAAGAAGGTAAATATCCATCCTTATAGGCCAGAGGCTAATGGGTTGTGTGAGCAAGCTAATAGGAAAGTGCTCGACGCGCTTAGAGTAACAGTAGGCGGTAATGATAATAATTGTGACAGATATTTGGATATGGTCCGACATCGAATAAATACAACGGTTAGTGACACCATTGGTATGTCACCTGTGGAGGCATTATTTGGTTATCCAGTTCGGGGTGTGTTTGATTTGTTGTCAATCCCTTCACGTTGTGATGATACGATTAAGTCGTTAATGGCTACAGCTAAATCAATCCCTTCATGTTGTGATGATACGATTAGGTCGTTAATGGCTACAGCTAAATCAATCCCTTCACGTTGTGATGATACGATTAGGTCGTTAATGGCTACAGCTAAATCAATCCCTTCACGTTGTGATGATACGATTAGGTCGTTAATGGCTACAGCTAAAGAAAGACGTGCATGTCTTAGAAGTAATATTGAGTCGAAAACACAAGCAATGGTCGCGAGAAGTAAAACGAAATCAGACAGTGCCAAATTTGCAGTTGGGGATAACGTGTTTTTGAAGATAAATGTCAGAAATGAATTAAATTACAAGTTGGGTCCCAATTTTGAAGGGCCGTTTCGTGTTATAGAAGAGAAAAGGGGAAATAGGTTCAGTGTTTTAAACGAAGAAAAGGGAGCGACGAAATTAACTCACATATCAAAGATGAAAAGAATAACTTAATGTTTGTTTTTTGGGGGCTTGTTTATTAATTTTTTTTTGTTCTCTTCGTCGGGGTGAAGCAATTATTTACTTTTTTCTCTCTCTCTCTCCTCCGTTTTCAGATGCGGAGATTTAGCATACTCCTTGCCTTCGTGGCGGCTGTAAATGCAGTCGGAAAGGTTTATTTAGGACTTGGGGTGATAACTGAAGAGGATCACTAGTTGCGGCTGGACGACGGCAGAATTTTAATGAGTGTGGAATTCGAGGATCTTGCGTCGGCTAGGACGGTCTCAGAACAGTGTTGAAACGCTAATGAAGACACTGGAAGAGGCAAATCTTAAACATAATTTGTCAAATCCTTTAACACGTTTATTCTCAGAGATTAAGATTACACCAAACAGCGTACAGGATAGAATTACAAAAACACTTACATGGGTTCCTGATACGAAACCAAATGATACGAGGCTTTCGTGTGATCAAAGGAGGAGGCTCAGGGTGGCGCACTTTAGCTGTAGGGATAACAGCAACGGTCATAGCAGCAGTTGGGGGAGTAGCATTTACAAGTCTAGTGCGAGTTGAGGCATTGAAAGCTAAGGTAGCTGATCAGGGTAGAGTTTTGGAGAAATTAAGTCATAGTAACGTGGAGTTACATGAGCAGTTTGAGGGTTTGAGAAATGCATACAGTGTGTTACAATTCACTGTTGAGGGTATTAGAGGTGGCCTAGACTTGACAATAGCTTTGTTTGCAGTTCATACTACAGTCTGAATATTGAAAAGGAGACCGAATCTTTGTTAAATGAGATTAAACATCAAGGAAAAGTGGTACTAGCAGCTTCAGAAGGGCGTATCTCTGAAGATATTTTACCTATAGGGGTGTTAGAGTCTACTTTGAGGAATGCTGCTTACGAGGTGGGGTCAACATAATTTTCATAGGTAGTGATTTATATAGATATTATGGGATAATAAAGGTATATTTGTCTGACAGAGGGTTGACCATTGAAATTACAACGAGTGATAAGGAACTATCTCTTATTTATATATTAAGGCCTTTTCCTTGTACATATAATAACTCAGTAGTGATCTTAGAGGGAATAGAGACTATGTACATAATGGGTGGTAGATATCAGTCTTCAGCCATAGATTATAATAATGTATACGTAAATGGATGTATGTGTGCATGTATGTGCCAGAATAACTCTGAAATGCATTGAGCAATCTCAAGCAAACTTGGTATACATATGACTTACTATCTGGAAAAAAAATACTGTGGGAGTAAGACATCATTGGCACCAAAGGGGAGGGGTGTGGGAAGGGGGTGACAAGTAAAATAACCAAAAACGACAGAAATTAGTCTCTAATCCATAGTTTTCAAGGTCACTAAGATGAATAGTGACACTCCCAATGCCCTTTAAGTCTAAGTTCAGCCATGATAGGAAAGGGAGTGAGAAGGGGCTGGGAAGGGGGTGACATGTAAAAATAACAAAAACGACAGATAGTGTCTAATCCATAATTTTTGAGGTCGCTGAGATGAATAATAACATTCCCGATGCCCTTTATATCCAAGTTCAACCCCGATAGGAACGGGAAGTGAGAAGGGGGTGGGAAGGGGTGACATGTAAAAATAACCGAAAACGACAGATTTCAGTGTCTAATCCTTAGTTTTCAAGGTTGCTGAAATGAATAGTAACACTCCCGATGCCCTTTAAGTCCAAGTTCAGTCACAATAAGAGGGTGTTGAGAAGGGGCTGGGAAGGGGGTGACATGTAAAAATAACCAAAAATGACAATAGTGTCTAATCCATAGTTTTCGAGGTCACTGAGATGAATAGTGACACTCCCGATGCCCTTTATGTCCAAGTTCAGCTCCGATAGGAAGAGGTGGGGTGAGAAACGGTGGACAGGGGTGACATGTAAAAATAACAGAAAATGACAGATATTAGTGTCTAATTCGTGGTTTTTGAGGTTGCTGAGATAAATAGTAACACTCCCGATGCCCTTTACATCCAAGTTCAGCCCCAATAGGAGGTGGGGTGAGAAGGGGTGGGAAGGTGGTGACATGTAAAAAAAAACTGGAAACAACAGATATTAGTGTTTAATCCATAGTTTTCAAGGTCGCTGAGATAAATAGTGACACTCCCAATGGCATTTAAATAAAAGTCCAGCCCCAGTACGAAGGGGGGTGAGAAAGGGTGGGAAGGTGGTGATGTAAAAATAACCAAAAATGACAGATGCTAGTGCCTAATCCATAGTATTCGAGGTCACTGAGATGAATAGTGACACTCCTGATGCCCTTTAAGTCCAATTATTGCAGCCATGATAGGAAGGGGGTGTGAGGAGTGAGAAATAAAATGTAAAAAATGACAGATATTAGTGTCTAATCCATAGTTTTTGAGGTCACTGAGATAAATAGTGACACTCCTGATGCCCTTTAAGTCCAAGTTCAGCCCCAATAGGAATGGGGGTTGAGAGGGGGTGAAATATAAATTGTCAAAAATGATGGGCAATGTAACTGAAGCAACTATCTTAACAGGAAAGGGAGAGAGGGGAGAGAGAGAGAGTGAGAGGGATAGGAAGTGAGAGAGAGTAGAGGGGGTGTTAGGAGGAGGAGTAGAGAGAGAGAGAGAGAGAGAGAAAGTTTATCAGTTGTCATTCAGAGTTTTCCTGGGCAGCACTGGGTTGGTCAGCTAGTAGATTATAAAGACAGGTGTACATTAGTCCATAATAATTATGTTTGTGATAATAAGGGGTGTACATTGGCAGATATCACTTTAGGGGGCTGTGAGTTTCAATTAACAAAGGATGTGACAGCTACAGAGTGTAGTTTTAAACCAGTCCCGACAACTGTATGGTGGTTCCCATGCAAATATCCACAGCTGTCTTTTGTAGAAACTGCAGCATCACTAAGATCTGCAAGAACTCATCTATATCATTTCATTTGGAGGGATCACAGTTGTATGACGGAGGATGCAAAATAGTTTCTACACAGTTCATCATACTTAGCAGGAAGGTTTATAATTCAACAGCAAACATTTTTTTACAACATACACATTGTCACCATGATCTAGTGGAATTACCGGATGTAGCAGAGTTTACAATGTTGCCAGCGTTACAGAAGGAGGGCACAGAAATTGACTATATAGTACAGTTACATAATCATAAGTTGGTGTTGCGGATGTTCTAGCCGCATTGCTGTTAATTATCGTGGTAATGAGTGTTGCCATTTTTCTGAGGTGCAAATATTTGTGTTGTTTCAAGAAGCAATCTCCAAGCGTTGAAATGACAGTGACACATGAAGCTGCAGAGTAAATGTGGAAAAGCATGTTTGTGTCGAGATCAACACAAGGTGGTGGCCAAGCCCTGTTTCTATAAGTTCATGTCGCCAAGTGACAATGTAGTGTTCAATGCATTCTAGCGCATAGGTGAACGCCTGATGACCTGCAGAGCTCAGCACGGAGTGCCTGAATGAAAGTCACCTTTAGATACAGCTGTATCAGCGACATGTGTGCGGAGGTGCTCACCTGTAATTTTTTTTTTTGTCTCGAATGTTCTAGAAGTTCTGTCTGGTTTAGATCCAGCTATAAGTGTGTCGTGAAGAAGGTGTTTGTACATTTGTTGGTAATGGAAAGTGGCTTGTAGGGTAAGTGTTGAGAGCTTTTGTGGAAAGCCATACATTCGATTTAGAGGAGCCAATTGAGAAGGACTCTCTGGGACCAAATTCCTTGCTGTGAAGGTGAGTGTTAAAGGCAATAACTTCACATTTTAGTGACCCGTCATTTTGTTATCATTTTTATCATTTATTTTATAGTGTTGTGGAGTGTCACAGATCAAGTCCAATGAGAAATGATTTCTCTCTACAGATGTTTCATGCAAGTGCTCATGGATAGTCATGCATCACCATGCATGCTCATGTGTGTCATGTGTAGAAACACCTACATAGCCACTATGGGATGTAGCCACTTAAGTGAACTGGTGACAAAAGACATAATTAAAGTGGTGACTAATTAATTAGTGATAAGGGGGGCGGGGTTATAATGGGAAGAATCCCACTTATAATTTTTGTGACTAATAAAATGTTTGGAGAAGACATTCATTTACCTTTTTCCTTTTCTCTTTAGGATTTTGCCTATTTACCATGTTTAACCTGTTATTTGTTAGATTTACAGAAAAAACTATTTTTGTAGAACACTGTTTGATTTATGCACACTAGATGTGGGGTAGCTAATATTCACGAGAGAGAGAGAGAGAGAGAGAGAGAGAGAGAGAGAGAGAGAGAGAGAGAGAGAGGGGAGGGAAAAGGGACAGAGGCTTGCCCATATTTACCAACATTTTCAGGTAAGTCGGTTTTTTCCATAATATATATATATATATATATATATATATATATATATATATATATATATATATATATATATATATATATATACATATATATATACATACATATATATATATATATATATATATATATATATATATATAAATATTTATATAAATATATATATATATATATATATATATATATATATATATATATATATATATATATATTGTTACATTCTGAGTCTAGTTGGAAGAGTCAAATTAGATTTTGAATGTAATTTGCCTTAAGGGCCAACACCTAGAGCTCAGAACATAAGCAATAAATGTAATTACTAAGATGAATGACCTTGATATTACATCTACTTAACAGGGAATGGGAAGGTCGCCTTTCAAACCAGTCAGGTAACTTTAAATTTAATTTATTTACAAGAGGAGCAATCAGAAAATTAAAATGAAATGGCTGACTGAGCAGCAAACAAGGCACATGCAATGTGCAATAAAAGTAAGACTATACATAGCAAATAAATAAATCTCTGAAGTGCTACAGCCCTGAAAGAGTTGGACACGCAAATGAAAACCACTGCTGTTGAGACCGACTGATAATTAATGGAGATTTTAGCACTGTGAACGTGTCCCTGGGCCGCTGGTGGTCAGAGGAGTCTTGCATGTAGCAAGATGGTAGGTAAATGTCTAAGACTATTTGATTCACAAGGGCAGGGACAGAAAACTCAAAGAGCCAGATAACAGGATTCTGGAAAAGAATTCCAGGTTAGCACTCAGATATATTGACTTTCTCTCACATGAAATTACTTATTCACGATGAAGGAAACTATGGTGGGAATGCTCTAATTATTATCACAGAACAAACTTAATTTAAGCTTGGAACAAGTAATGAGGGCAAATGTGTGTGCTAGGCTGTGGGAAACAAAGGGGCTTTGCTTTGGGAGAATGAACGTTGGATATACTGAAAATAGAGAGAATTTCATGAGAAGGAAAAGAGCACTGGCATTACTTGCAACTTCAAGATGTACCTTATTGCATCTGTGCATGGAGCTCACTTCCAAAAGATGAATTCCGGCTGCAGAAGTCCCGACACTTAGCCAGTGTAAGAGGGAAGGACAGCAACAGCTTGGTGCTGTGGTGGTCTGGTGCTGAGTGTAGTTAAGACTAACTAAGGGTCTTGCAGAAGTTGCATTTTGGTGGTTTGCCATTGTGTTCGTTCTTCACGCGAGTTGATCCTGAGAGGTACCCAGGTGGCACTATGTGCCGTTGAGATGTACTGTGGGACTTGTTGTAGGTTTCCCATGAATCAGCCATATGGCAGGCTTCCATAAGTGTGGTGGGCTGCTTATCACTGAGATACACAGCAAGGGACCCAGGCACACATTGGAAAAAATCCTCCAGTATGGTCCAATTGAATAGGTCCTCGAATGTAGTGCATGACAGGGAGTCAAACCAGCGGGTACCAGACTGGGTCTTATGACAGGCCCATTCAGTCCAGGACCAGCCGACTTCCTTGACAAGACCTCACAACCGCTGTCTCCATTTCTCCGGGGTTATTTCGTAGGCTTTCATTATGATCCTACAAATGTCTACCAAGCCGCCTCTTTGACTCTTCTCCACTGGGTAGAGGGCTGCTTTAGCTTTTCCTCCCATGTGCTTGGTGGTGTTGTAGTTTTCAAAGAGCAACTCTATTTCTTCCAACCATGCTTCTGGCTCTTCCTCAGTCCACTTGGGGACTAGGGAATTAATGCTTGAGATCAGAGCATTTGGCACAGCAGGTGTGGGGTTGGAGGCTTGTTGGATCGCCATGGCTTCAGCATTTTCCTCTCGAGCCTTCTCCAGCTCGAGCTCCTTTTCTTTGAGGCCTAATTCACGCTGTCTTTTCTTCTTTTTTCTTGCATCTTCCAGCTGCCTCTGTTCTTCAGCATAATGCCTCTGTTCTGCTCTTTTGTTCCTCTCTTGCTTGGCCAAGTCATCCAACTGTTCCTTGACCCACTTGCTGAGTTCTGGTCCCATTAGACCTGCCTCCTTCCCCAAATCCATGAAGGTCTGTAATGCTCTGTTGCCATGGTTCTGATAGGTAAGGGCTTCTACTTGGATTGACTGGACATACTTTGGAATTGAGGAAGTGTCCCTCAGGTCTGGGTGACACTTCAGTGGTGTGGCACCTTTTCAATAAGGTGGCACTGTGACTGAGTGTGCCGTGGAGAGGTCACACTGATGGAGCGATCCTGAAGGAGTAATGATCTTTATGGGCAGATACACTGATGAAGTGGAAGCGATCCTGAAGGAACAAAGGTCCTTATGGGTGGATACACTCTCATTGGCACTTTGTATCTCAGGTACAGGTGCAGTGGCTTATATGTGAGGACTATGTCTTGGTGGCTCTAGGGTGCCGGTGTGTTCGGGGAACAACACTAAGAGGCAGTACAACTAAACTGCACTGAAGGAAATGGCACCCTGCCTGCGGCAGAGTGTGAGCAATGAGTAAAAGGGAAAGTGGAAGGTAAGCGCTTCAGTGACTTAGTCGTTGTCAGTGCCTCAAATTAGTGGCATTGCGGAAAGTGAAATCCTTTGTCTTGCACTCATGAGCAGCTAGTTCTAAGAATTAGTGGCTGCTCCCAGACATGGGGAAAGGGAGGTCTAGGAGTTGCACTTAATGTGCGATTTGGTGCTTGGGGTTTACGCAAGTCTTGGATAATGGAAACCCACTCATGACGGCAGTTAATAACTGTTATTAAATGGCTGTACATTCTTTCTTTTGAAACGCACTAGAGCTCACTCCGCTGGCCGAAGCACTCAATATGAAAATAGATATTGAAAACAATAACAATGAATATGGGTGCGTATACAAATTCACGCGCTATGTGTGAATGAGTAAAAGGAAGAATTGATGGGGAATCTAAAAAGATCAAAGGGTTGGGTATAAATGAAAACAAAAAAGATTAGGCTATTGCTCTTGGCTTCATGAATTAATGGGTCTATTCTCCAATACTTGCTTGTTATTATGACTATGCACTTATTAACTTTCTTGGGGGATTATGTAAGAATATTAGTTCTCCTCTCTCTCTCTCTCTCTCTCTCTCTCTCTCTCTCTCTCTCTCTCTCTCTCTCTCTCTCTGAGAGCGTATTTGTATTGGAACATATTTGTTGCGTTATTCAATTTACTCTAATTTATTCTTATGATGATTTACTTTGGAAAATTACGTTGTTACTTTTTTAAAATGGACTTCTGCATTTACGTAATTTAATACCTAGCCCCTGTCATGACAAGTTATATGGTGGAAAGGGTTTTCAAATTACTATCAAAATATTTGTTAGGTTTTACGTTAAGGTGCGAAAAGAAGTGGAATTTCGTTCGTTGAGAGAACAATGAGAAGTGGAACGGAATACGCGGGAGAGAAACAGCTGATGGCTACTGGTGACATCAATCACCTGATACAACACTCGATTGGTGATTTAAAATTTAAGGAAAAGAACACTAAACTTTTCTGACCGAATTATTGGTGTTGATACGCAGGCTCGAAGTATTTAATTTAAAACATCAATAATGCCTTTACTTTACTTAAAACATGGAAAGAACATCTGAACTGGATATGGCGGTCTTGTAATTGTGGGGGTGAGACGATGGAATGCGCATGAGCCGAGCTGCTAGGAGTTGTCACACGTATTTTAACTAACACGAGTTTTCGAACTACACTTCACTGACACAGGAATTGTACACTTCTTCTGCCATAACTGTTTTCGAACAACACATTTAGCCAACTGTTAAAGGCTAACACATGCAATAAATCCCTGGCAAAGTACTTCCTAATTCCTATATATCATTTCTCTAATGTCGACAACACCGCTGCTACTCTTCTCACAACGTGAAATTTTGCAGGCAGTTATTCTGCGTCGCTAACTTAGGAAACTTTTTGGTGCTCTCACCTTTATTATATGATAATAAAATCAGCTACAAATTACCTCTTTTAAAACACTTTTTCCCTACCTGTTCCTAACATATCCTTAATATTATAACAATTATAATAATAACCCTTACCTTGTTATCTTTAGCTTCAGTTCTGTCACCCTATATCTTTTGCCTTGCGAATAATGAAACTGAATTACTTTATGAATTACATTATTCCTCAATTCGTCTACCTTCAAAGTCTAATAATGGCGAAGCTAATTCTTGTTACTAATTTGACTGAGAACCTGGCAAGGCCGACAATGTTATGTTTTGAGTCCGGTTGGAAGAGTTAAATTGGATTTTGAATGTAATTTGCCTTAAGGGCCAACACCTAGAGCTCAGAACGTAAGCAATAAATGTAATTACTAAGATGACTTACCTTGATATTACATCTTTTTAACAGAGAATTGGGAGGTCTCCTTTCAAACCAGTCAGGTAACTTTAAATTGAATTTATTTACAAGTGGAGCAATCAGAAAATTAAAATGAAATGGCTGACTGAGCAGCAAACAAGGCACATGCAATGTGCAATAAAAGTAAGACTATACATAGCAAATAAATAAATCTCTGAAGGGCTACAGCCCTGAAAGAGTTGGACATGCAAATGAAAACCACTGCTGTTGAGACCGACTGATAATTAATGGAGATTTTAGCACTGTGAATGCAGACGGGGGACTGGTCATGTGTCCCTGGACTGCTGGTGGTCAGAGGAGTCTTGCACATAGCAAGATGGTAGGTAAATGTCTAAGGCTATTTGGTTCACGAGGGCAGGGACAGAAAACCCGAAAAGCCAGCTAACAGGATTCTGGAAAAGAATTCCAGGTTAGCACTCAGATATACTGACTTTCTTTCACATGAAATTATTTATTCACGATGGAGGAAATTATCAATTAGATTTAATTAGCACATGATAACACCATGGTGGGAATACTCTAATTATTATCACAGAACAAACTTAATTTAAGCTTGGAACAAGTAATGAGGGTAAATGTGCATGCTAGGCTGTGGGAAACAAAGGGGCTTTGCTTTGGGAGAAGGAAAAGTTGGAAATACTGAAAATGGAGAGAATTTCACGAGAAGGAAAAGAGCACTGGCATACTTGCAACTTTGAGACGTACCTTATTGCATCTGTGCATGGTGCTCGCTTCCAAAAGATGAATTCCAGCTGCAGAAGTCCTGACACGTAGCCAGTGTAAGAGGGAAGGACAGCAACAGCTTGGCGCTGTGGTGGTCTGGCGCGGAGTAACAGAGAGAGGTTATGAGGCATCCCATTCAATTTCTATGGATGGGCACAGGACATTGGTAGATCTGGAAGGAGCAATAACAACCAGCACAAAGGTAGAAGGGAAATAGGTCTTACAGTTAAGACTACCTAAGGGTCAGCTTAGCAGCCAAATTATGGTCCTGACTGGTCCTTCTTCCCTAACAGCTTTCTGTCCCCCAAAATCATATGATATGGGATTAGGACATCTACATTTGCCCCCTTAGTGGAGTCTCCTCCAGCCACCATCAAATTTGATTTCTAGCTAACGAACTGGAGGGACGAATTTTCTAAATATGTGATATATATATATATATATATATATATATATATATATATATATATATATATATATATATATATATATATATATATATATATTTTCTGACTACATCAGAGTAAAACCCAGGTCTTTCAATTAAAAGGCAAGGCCATTGCCAACTAAGCAACACAAGTCATAAAAGAAGTTGGAACCTAAGTACAACTGTACCCAAGGCTTTACCTGGGTAAGCTAACTTCTTCGCACACCAGCATGTTTTCCCCAATTTCCATTCCCAGGTAAAGCCTTAGGTACAGTTGTACTTAGGTTCCAACTTCTTTTATGGCTTATGTGGCTTAGTTGGCAGCAGCCTTGCCTTTCAATTGAAAGACCTGGGTTCAATCCTGATGTGAGTCAGAATTTATTTCTGTTCCACACGCTATTGTGTGTTGATTATTTCTAATATTTATATTTATATATATATATATATATATATATATATGTGTGTGTGTGTGTGTGTGTGTGTGTTCCCCTACACTGACAGGTAGGAGTTCTAGAGAAAAAACAGCACGATGATCATTGCCACATTCATACTTTAACGAATAAAACATGTCGAACCCTCCACTGGCTACTTCATACACCTACATGTGTGTCAAACTGAGCCCTCCTTCACCCCACCCTGCTCCCGACCACACACACACGCACACTGTATTGTTTCCTTTATCTTGCAATGACTAGTAGTTCCTGGAAATTAGAGTCATCTTTTCCAATTATTCCTTTACATCTATTATCCAGTGCTTGCCTGGGTTTCCTTCAATTTCCTACTAACAGTTCAAAGTTAGACATTCTCTCCACTTACCATCCACCAGTTATTCCACATGACCAACCCATCTTAAAATGCCCTGTCACACAATGTTTGAAATGGGGCTCTATACCAGCAGTGACAGAGTAAAACCTAAAACATATAATTCACTCACAAGGCTTTGCAACCTGTTTCATTTCAGGTTAATCATAACTTGTGGAAGTGGTCTGCCAGGGGTCAGTTCCTTGGAGCGGCTCCTGGCTTCCAGTGAACACAAAAATGAATTCTATCGGACTGAAACACTACCTTCCTTCCTGCAAGAGATAAGTGGGGATATAAGATTAAGACTGCCTTCTGTCTGTCTGTTTTCTGCTTGTCTCTCTCTTTATACACTTCCAACTCCATCTGTCAATTATTCTGGCATGCACTGCATTACCAAGGAGTAGATGTAACGTCATCTTAGTCAACCAGACCTTCCTGGGAGCATTCTGAATAAACAGATTATGTATAACTTCTGAGACAATCTTATCAACACGCTTTGCAACATCACTTTGTTTGCCTCTGTTGGTAACAGCACCAATACTTTCTGCCCTACCTTAAACTGATAGTCCCTGGTCCTCTTTTCATAGGTATGATTCTGGCATCCCTAGACCCAATATAGACCATCTGCCTAGATGACAGGCTTTGTCCTGGTGATTCATCTGCTCTAACATATACAGTGGACCCATTTATTCACAGTTTAGCAATCACAGATTCATTCATCCTTGGATTTTTCTGTGGAACACATTTTTCAATATATTGCAGAAAATTTGGTAATTTGTGGATTTTTTCCTCAAAAAATATTCACTGATTACTCTGTTTTCATGTTATTTAGTCATAAAAATACCATGAAAATAGGCAGTTATAAGCATTTTCAAAGGGGTCTTTGGTTTTCCAGCCATTAAAATACACAGTTATAAGCAATTTTAGAGATGTTCCAATATATCACGGATTTTCGGTATTTGCGAGTGGTTGAGGTACCTAACCCCTGCGAATATGCAGGTCCACGGTATTGGCAAGTGTTGCACACTTCATGCTCGCAGTCTTTGGTCCACAGTTTCTTGAAAATCAGCATCACTCCTTTCATGGTCCTTCCATGCAGTAGCCCAAACAGTGAAAATCTGGTACTTCCCTGTGATACCTCCCAATACACAAATAAAATTGCTGTTGGACACCAGTCCAAATACTCAGGTGTCTCTTGACATATCTTTAGCATAGTCTTCATACTCATAAACAGCTGTTTGGTGACCACCAGACAGCTCTCTTCCCTCATCCTCTCAGAAATAAACAGGATATGTCAGTTGCTGATCAATTTTTTTGGGAATCCTACTTTCTAACAGCCTCAAGTAGCACCTTTGCTACCTGCCCAGTTTCTGTTTTAGGGAACATCTCGTAGCAAAGTCTACCACCACCAACATGTACCTGTTACCCTTCTGTGTCACTGGCAATGTAGGTCCAATCAGGTCTATAGCTATTTCTTGAATAGCTCTTCCATCAGTGGCATCTTCCCTGGTGGTACCTTACTGGTATGGCCCCTCAGTGCAGTCTTCTAGCAAAACCAGATGACATCTGCAACCACTCCAGGCCATTGAAAACTTCTTGTCATACAATCAACAGTTTTCATAGCCCCAAGAAGACCACCTACAATAGACTCCTGGGCCAGCTTCATCATTTGAGCATGATCTATCTCTGACAACAGGATTTTCCCCACTTCTCTTGCCACCCTGCCCTGAAAAACATGATATACTCGTAATATGTCACTTATAACCTTTAACTTATAGGTTCCTTCACCACTGATCCTGTATTGTGTGTCAGTTTTGGTTTTCTTAGATAGACTGGGAGCCTTCTTCAGGGCTCCTTTTAGCCGCTCTGCTTCTACATGCGGAATGCTAGAAGCTACTTCCAGTGACTTGATGTTGACTTCTCTCACAATGGACATGGGCTCAGATCGCAACACAGCTTTCTCGACCATCTCAGCCTAAGCTTTAATCATTTCTTCAAGATCCTTAATAACTGGAATGTTTTCAGGAAAAGGTACACAAATAGGGTTATCTAGGCACATATTATGCAACTCTCCCACACATTACAGAGTGATTATGTAAGGACTGGGGTATGAGCGACATACTGGCTGGGTGTTTACTGGTTTATTGGTAGTTCCTTACTGAGATAAATGTACAGAATCTTCGAAGATGTTATTGACGCGTGCAAGCAGTAATGTAGCGTCTACACACAGACAGGTAAAACAGAGATAAAAGGTTCAGACATCTGTGTTTGTCGGCAGACAAACAGATGGCGATATCAAGACATGATTAACATACGGTGATGAAACATACATCAGTGGAAAGGCCAGGAAATTCTAATATGGCCAATTGCTTGAGATTCAAGACAGATTAATGGATACAATGCAGTAGCATAATAATGTGAAATGGAGTGACATTTGGCGTCTTCACAAACAGAAACACACGTACAGTTTGATACAGAAGATTCGTTGGAACATTATGAGTACATGATTAGAATGCTTGCATGGCAATGCAAGTAGTGGTGATTGTACATACATTAAGACAACAATGCTTAGGAAGAAACAGACGGAAATATTGTATGGTTGAAATCAGAGAAAGAAAATGAGACACTCCTGTTTTGTCCTGTCCATTCCGATGATGACGATTGACGAACACACGAACACACACGTGTTTGGAAGAGGCAACGTTGGCTCTTACAATTACACAAATCTTACAAACTGGATATCTAAGGATATTCCTATCAACGATTGCACAAACCCATTTCTTATCAGTCATTTGGTCCTTAGTTACCAAACTTCTATGTACAGCTGCACTTGTACAACCTAACTGTTGAAGCACATTTATCTTCTCTAACTGGTAAATTATGGTGTGTCACGCAATGTGTGAAATGAGGCTCTAGGATAGCAGATGCCTGCGCCTTTACAAATGGTGTGATTAAGTACTTAAATAAAAGACAAAATAACAGTGGGGCCCATCATCCCTGAGTAATACTTTCCAAGATTCCTTGCAGATCCCTGTAAAAGAGTACTATACATATGCCAATCATACAAGCAACCTGTCTAAACCATATAAATCCCAATACCTCTTATAACAACCATTGTTTGTTATACATGACAAAGAGTAATAAAAATTATTAATACAATACTACTGATACAGAACAAATAAGATGAACATTTTAAACTAACATAAATGAACAATTTATGACTACATATTACGTAGGACTAAATGTGCACTATTCAACTTGTCTGTGCTCATGCAAACCCTAATACTTCTTATAATAACCATTGTTAGCTATACATGACAAAGGTGGATACAGTGTTTCTTATACAGTACAAATACGAGAAGAGTTTACACTCATAAATTAAGAATCTGTGATTATGTATGTATGTAATGCTGAATGCACATTAGTCTGGACTGGGAGCAATGTATCTAGTGCTATCATGTTTAATATTTTACATCACTTTATTCACTGATAAGTATGGCAAACAACGGAAAATGAAAAAAAATGAGAAATGATAGAGGAGAGAGGAAAGGTGAGCGTTTGTGCGTGTGTTTACACGTTATATGTATGTGGGGAGTTTCTGAGTGTAATATCTGAATGCTTCTCCCTCTCTCTCTTTCTGTGTGTGTGTGTGTGTGTGTGTGTGTGATGAGACAGCCTTATAGTAAAATGGAAATGCTCTAGGTTATGTGAACAATATACTCGTATTTCATTAAATATCTTAGCCCACTCTGGGAACTCACCAACTGCTTCCTCCTTCATGCTACAGCCCTCCAGCCATGACACTGATGATGATGATGACAATGATGATGATAATGTAGTGTGCCTACGCTAATGAAATGAAGCTGATTTATGGCATAGGCACTGTGAAGGGGTTCAAGCTATTGACCTTCTAATAAAAGGCCAGAAGAGTCATCAGGGCCATCCTCAGAACTTGGAAAAGGTGGAGGAGACCAGAGATAACAGGATGGTGACAGCTGTATATAGTCACAAGTGGGTGAAGTCAAAGGCTGAGAAATACTATAGTGAACACTTCCTTCTCCTCCTTCTTCTGGAAGAACATCATAACCGGAAGTTGTTTCCTTTGTCTTTTGAGTTTGTCCTACACCTGTTGTAGTGGTTTCATTGCCTCAGATATCAAACGGGTGACTCTGATGGTGGGATCCTTGGAAAAATTGTAATTCTTTATTTTGTCTTTAGCAGTTTGAATTATGCTAAATATTCCACTTATCTTTCCCAGAGTCCACTTCAGTGGCTCATCTACACTTTCTGATTCATCTTCATCCTCTAATGCAGATAACTTGATCAGATCTTCCAGTTACCCATTCATCAGCTCAACACCCTCTCAAGGATGCTCAACAGCAATGTCATCAATCATGTCAGTTCAAATACCACCAACATAACTTACCAGATCAATGATCCTCTGCCACTGATAGCCTTCCTGGAAACCTTTGAATCATCATTGCCTAACCCCACAGATTCTTCCAACGAGCATTCACCATTCCCGGTTTCAGTTCATACATTGCTTCCCAGGTCAGTGTTATTGCATCAGTAATAACATTTATCACAGTAAATGCTTTCCTCAGGGTCAGCATCAAAAGTTGCTTGGATCATGTCGTTGACCTGCTGACTGTAGGTGACCTTGACACACCAATGAAGCCTTGGTCAAGAGGCTAGAGAATTGAGGTCATGTTGGGAGGCGAAAATACAAGCTGCACATGTGGGTCTTTGATAGTGAGGAATTGAGGATGGTCAAGAGCATTATCTATTTTTAAGAGGACTTTGGAAGCAAGCCTTCCTTCTCTAAATAAATTTTTACTTCAGGGATAAAGCATCTATGGAATCACTACATAAAAAGCATTGCAGTGATCCAGGTCTTTATACTGTGTTGCTGGTAAACAAGAGAGAAACCTCCTGTTTTGTTTTTCACAGCATGAGGACTTTTAGTTCCACACACAACACAAAGCTTGATCATGGGGACAACTGCACTGCTACATAACACCAGTCAACCTGTCCTACCGTGCCTTTAAACCTGATACCTGCTTTGCACTTTGGTGGTTATAGTTCCTGCCAAACATTTTCTTCCAGAAGAGGCATTTTGTCACAATTACACACCTGTCTAAGACCACAGCCTCTAGTCCTGATCAGTTCCTCAAACTCTGTTGGAGACGTGTTGGTGGCCTCTTCAGCCAGTAATTTTTTGTGCTTTAGGGTAAATCAGTGTTTAATTTAATTCATCAGCTTCTACTTGCTGCAGATGACTTGGTTCCCTCTTTAACGTCAGCCTTATTGCTGAATTGTTTATACAGGGATAAGGCATTCTGCTATAAAATGTTCCAATCAGTAGGAACCCTCTTCTTTCCCCTGTCTCCCATCCACACACTTAGAGATTTTTCTGTTTTTACCAATACTTTATCCCACACTGTTGAATTCACTTTCATGCATGCTTTTCCTGTACTTGAGGATTTCTTGAATCTGTGATTATTCTTGTCTAATTCCCAGGCAATCTTAGCATAAGATATTTAAAAATTTCAGTCTGTCTAACACCTTCACTTTTTCTACTAAAATAGGCACATCACAAGCCCTCTTGGGCTTGCTCTCAGTACCACTAGAAACACTTCTTTTATGTTTTAGAGCCATTGCATGGGCTATTAAGGTTTCTATGTAACAAAGAAATGATTGAGTGAATTGACTGTACCAGAGATATGCCATGGAGCGATGCTGCACACTTGGAGAGACCATGGGTGACATTCAGGTAGACGCTGGCCAGAACAAAGGGTAATGCATGGGTGCTAACATCACCTGATATTTTGTTGCAATCATGTTTTCACATGGTATGTGATGCACAATTTGAAATTCATATCAAAATTTTTTCCCACAACTACTCATGGATAGTAGATCAGTGGGTACTGGGTCTAACTGTTATAAATAAATCCCTTAAAAGCTCTATGAAAACATTAGAAAGGAAGTCAAGAAATATGTGAAAATATATCTCCTATATATAGGACAAACTAGGGCCTTTCAGAAAAGAGTAATCTTCAGTGCAAGCAAGAGATGGTCATTGAACTTGGTATTAAACTGGTGGTTACATGGGCCAAAAAAGGGAATATTCCCACTCACCTGCCATCTCCAATCACATTTTCCTTTAGCCCTAAGGACAAAGTGGAGTGGTTGAAATGTGAAAGGTGATAAAAGGCTCTGGCTTGCATACCTAAGAAAAATACACATCACCTTAAAGATTTTATATTTGTTCTTACAGAAATAGAAACCATCATCTTTTGTATATGAGACTCACTCCTTAGGTGGGGGTCATCTCTGGTTTTCAACTAAAACCCAAAAAGAAATGCCACGCTCCCAGTCACAACAGTATGCAAGGGATGTGATGACTTTTGAACCTCCTACTTGGTCTGGCTTAGGGATAGCAGGGTCTTAGGCCTTCAGCCTAAAGTTAGGGTGTAAAGCCTCACTTAAGTAAGGAAAAGATCAGAGAACCATGTGCTACACCAAAGGGTTACACAAGTTAGAAGGCAGTTATATCCTTGGATCAGAGTAGCTCTACCACCAACCCCTTAACTTTGTTAAAAGAAGAGCAGAGGAAGTTACATCTCTCATCAAAGCCCTAAGACTAGCTGAAGGCTGGTTGCTTGAGTGAGTCGCCACCCCCATCTATGCCCAGTCTAGCAAAGAAGCCTCTTGTCCAGGCCACCAGAAGATCCTGGAAAGAGGAAACAAAAGCTTGCACCTGCCACAAAGCCAGGAATTAACAAGTGTCTCAAAATGTTATTTATGTGTATATACAGATAGTTGTAGGAGGTAGCCTAGTGGCTTTACAAAATGGTGTGATTACAATTGCTAGCTTTAGGAGGCAGCCTAGTGGCTTTATAAAGTGACGTGATTAAAATACTCTTCTTATGTATACACTCTTTTTTCTCTCTTGGAATGGCTCTGGCCTCAGCTGCCACTAAAATGAATTCCTCTCCAAACAAAGCTCTGGATTTCTTCTTTCTCTGAGAAATGACAAAAAGGATGTGAGGTAGGCTACCTTCTATTGGGCAAGTCAGGTTCTCTCTGCCAGCTGTTTGACTGATTATCTCATATCTTGGGCATATTTGTATAGCATCTTCATTGCTCACTCGATCATTCAAGCCTAGTCTCTGCCGTACCTCTTGGCAGAAGTTACATAATTCTGACTGACTGAGGCAGTCTGGAAATGTATGATAAAAACAGATTACATGAGACCTCTGAGAATATTATTATCAACATGCTTTAAAACAAGTTATGAATTAATACAATACACTAACACTTTGTTAATAAACATTTCTGCAAACTTAACTTATGTAATTAACATAGTCTTTATAAACGAATCTCGAATGGAGGAGAACATTACTCAGCATTTCCTTTTCAAAAGGAAACTATACAAAAGAAAATAATAATTTTATTTTGCATAGTTCTTTTCTGATAACGCATCCCAACTTTAGAAAATTGATCTTATAATTTTTCAATCTTGCAAGATTGGAGATATGTAAGTGGCTTGTGGTTTTTCTGTATCAAGATATCCACCCCATACAGGTACCTATGGAATCATTTGGTTGCAAAAACTATTGCAAGGCACTTCATTTCAATGTTACTGTAGTTGCATTTGTTCTTCTCGAGCTTCCTGCTAGCAGAAACAATTGGAAATATTCCATCAGCAACCTCTTGCAGTTGTGTGCCTATTAGTCCTTCATTTAATGCATCATTCATCACGATGAAGTCCTATTGAAGTCTAATACTTGTAGTAACTAGGGAGAGAATTAGCTAGAATTGTAAATTATCATGACAAATACTGATACCAGAACACTGAGCTCCACATCATTTTGAAAGTAAACTGGGCTGCTGAGTATCTTGGAAATCCTGCTACCCCTACTACCCGCTCAGTTTTTTTTATTTTAGGTAGTTCTACTGCTTCTGGGTACCTTGAAACAAAATCTACCACTGTCAGGATATACCTGTCGCCTTTGACACTTGTGATATAGGTCCATACAGGGCTACAGCCGCCATCTTTAATAGCTTTTCCATCAATGGAATCACAGGCAAGTAGATCATCCTGGTACCTGCGAGTACTGAGAGCACATCTATTACATGTTGAACCCCTGACTGTGCATGTACTGTCCAGAGACCAATGATGTGCTGAACAAGGAGGCACACTGGTTCAACCAGGTGTGTTTCATGTGGAAAATGGGTAAAAGAACTGAGAGCAAATCTCATACATGTCCAGGTCACCCAAGGGCAGCTGAACACTATCGCTTCCCAGAGCCTGGGAAGGTTACTCTTTCGAAGTCTTGTGAAATTTCTTCTGAGAGGTCTTCTTGGACTTCTTATTCTCAAGATGAAAGATGAAAGAAAAGATAAAAGAAGAGAATGGGGAAGCACTTGATAAAGATAAGGAGAAGGAAAATGCTTCCAATTTCCTTCCTGTCCTGTGGCTTATATTACCCTTTCCCCTTGGTAGGAGAACTGTTCTAGACTAGGTTTGTCATTGTTATCAAAGGAGCCATGATTGATGCTGCTAAGGCGTCTCCCACAGGAAGTGGTTTGCTTGATTGCTAACCTGATCAACAGCACCAAAAGCAAGCAACAACCATAGCAGTTGGACCAAATGCCTTGCCCCCTGAATTAACCCTAAAGAAAGCTCCTTCAACAACAGGGTTCAGTAATGGGGCTGCAGCTACTGTCCCATGGCTATCAGGCACACAAGGAACCAAACGATCTCTGTACCAACACTGCTGATGGATTTCTGAAAGGAGGAAAAACCCAAGGATTGAACAAATTCCCTAAAGCAAGAGTTGGTGACTCCACAAGGAAAGCGGGCAAACCCATAACCTTGAGCTGTCCCTCGGGCTGTTGACATGAACAATCAGACTAAATGGTGCTGATCACCAAAAAAAAAACACTATTACTGTAGATGCAACTGCTATAAATAGTGGTCCACACCTCATAGATTTTTACATGATACAATTGAGGGTTGGCATGTGCATAACTTCTCAAAATCATGGTTGAAAACCTGTAGACATCTGCATGATCTGTTAAAACTGAACTTACTACTGAAAACAAGTTCATGTGCTCTGGTGCACAAGTCCTAGAAAACAAACTAGAGCATCTCTCGTGAGCTTCATACCAAGAGACCCATAGCATGAACATCCTGTTTGTATGTGCAGTATGAAACTGCACAACAACTGGTAAGAGCAACCAATAAAATCACAGTCCACCAACTCATAGACTTTTGCATGACAATGATTTTAGGCTAATACAACCTCTCAAAATTGTGTTTGAAAATCTGTAGCCTGTACTTGATCAGTTTAAACCAAACTTATTATTACAAACATGTTTGCATGCACTGGTACACAAGAACTAGTAAATGAACTAGAACATCTCTCGTGATTGTCCAACCACAGGAAATCATAGTGTGAGCAGTCTGCAATCTGTTCATTTGCACATGGTAGAGTTGTGTATACACTGGCCAAGAGGATAATGTGACTCAACTCCGTAAGCTTTATGAGAAGTGTAGGTGTCTATGTAAGGCTACTCAAGGTGAGCAGGTAAAGCACTATTATGTTAAAACAACTGTACGTCTGTGGCAAAGCAATAGTAGACATGGATGCAACATGATCACATACAAACAGGTCATCTTGGTACTCATAAGTACTACAAAAGAAGGCCTGTCACACATGAACCCCATCTACATGTGCACTTTCCTAGGACCATTTGCACACTGAACAAGATGGTAGTGCTGACTGCACATGCCCAAAGAGCCACTGCATTTACCACACATGGGGAGAGCAGGCTGACAATTCCTCCTGTATGTGAATAAAATTCCAAGCCATAATAAACTGATCCATAGCTGAACTAGTCGAGGGTACTGGTGAACAGGCACGTTTACTACCATGCAAGCAAAATCCAATGGTCGTGAATGAACAAACCATCCCAGTACTTGCACAAGTGAACCCACTACTGGCACATACATCATTCAGGAATTGAGGATACACCTAACAAGCAGACAATGATGACTCAACCAAGAGTACTTAAAGGGAAGTATGAAAGGAGGAGCTTAACTTGCTACTTGCCTATGCACAGTCCACAGATTAAGCAGATAGTGCTGGATCCACCCAGTGTGTTTCCAAAGACACACAGGATGTAGAGGTAATCCCACCACTTGCAGAGCAGTCCAGAAACTGAGCAAGCAGGCAGCACTGACTCAACCAGGAGTGTTTCTGGAGAAACAGAAGAGGAAGACCCAGATCAGGCCCCCTCTCCAAGTGGGCCAGGATGCGGTACTGGACGTGCTCAGTGATGCCTGTGCCATCCTAGTTATCCAAGGTGGAGTTGGCCAGGATGAGGTAATAATTTGTTCAGTGAGTTTCATACCAGCCCAGCCAACAGCTGATCAGTCATCCTCAGGTGCCAAATGATACTGCCTCCCAGAGATGGGAAATAGCAATCACTGTAAGTTCTCTTTCATTTTCTTCCCATGAAAGGAAGACGAAGAAGATGGAGGGAGGTGAGGAAGAGACTGAGGAAGAGGAAGAGGAAGGAGAGCACAAGTGCTTTCTCTCCTTACTCTTAGACCAGATCTTACTTTCTTCTGAGAAAGCAGCAGTAGCTGATGCCCTGAGGCATCTTCCACAGGAAGGAAGACTGCTAATGGAAGCTAAACAGCATTGAGCTCCTAATGGTTGTGGTACAACAGATGCAGTAGTCATTGTATTAAAGGTAGGTGTATTGATTTCCCTACTTCAAGTGCAAACCCACGTCTCACTTTAGAGGGGAGCAGTTCTCTTGGGGGAAGACTAGGGAGGTGTTCAGAAGTGAGGAGGAAGCGGTAGGTAGCTCATCAAGGCTACTTCTACTGAAAAACTTGCCAACAGCAGTAAATTTTCCCATATAATGGGGTATTGAAAGGTGAGGGTCCACCTACATGGAGGGGATGCAGGTTCACTACACTCATTAATAGCCTTTACATATTCAAATATAGCACTTTTTCATGTGACCAAAACACTCAAAAGAAAAAGACAAGTTCAACTTAGCAGTCAGAACAAGCACAGCAAGGTGTCTTATTTGACAGTGACTGAATACAAAGTTCTTGGGGACAGCAGAGTAATAAGCAGCACTCCCCACTCATCTGCCCCATAATCACCAGTTAACCACCATGTTACTAAGTTTATTCACAGTTTCCAGCTTGTGCTGAAGGATACTCCCTATACAGAAGGTGATGGTTTGTATTTCCAAGAGAAAAAATTTGAAGGCTCAATTTAACACTGTACACAGCACAAGCTACACATTCAAGGGGATACCCAGAAGGCAAAACAATAATCATATCTTAAACTAAAAAGGAGAATATTATTAGGAAATGAAAATTTTCATGATAAAATCAATTATCTGGATACTTGCTTACTGTTAAAGTTAGCTTATATTTTCGTGCCATTAGGTGCAATCGCCACTCAAAATAAAACAAAATAACGCTTGGCTAAACCACTAGGACTTGTCTCTGTAGTCACCTGGTTCTCACCAGGTGGCACTGGAATGTTTACGTTCTTGTAAGAAATCTTCGTGACCACCCACTAAGAAGTTGGGAGACTGTGGGGGTTTCAACTTTAACAATAGGTAAGTATCCAAATAATTAATTTTATCATGAAAACTTTCATTATTTAGAATGAATCTTACCTACTGTTAAAGTTAGCCAACTACCACATTGAATGAGGATGGTGGGTTAGTGCAGCCAGAGAAACAATGTTCAGCCAAGTGAACTAAAAGCTTTTTAATGAGGGGAAAAAGCTTCTCAACATTCCTACCTGTTGTATGATCCCTACTTGCAAGCACTGTTGCCAGATGTTGGAACAACAACAGGGTGTAAGGCCCTTGTAGCGAGACTTGTCAGAGGATCCTTACAGTGGAAAAAAGGACCCTATCTTGTAGAGTACTACTGACTCCTGTGCCTGAGTCTAAAGCCCATAACCAACAGTCCAAAACTAAAGACAGCTAGATCAGAAAAGCTTAGATTAGTCAACATTGAACAAAATACCCAGCCCTGAGGTTAGCCATAAAACAGTTCTTTACCCTCAAGATCGTCAGAAACAAATTGGTGAGAACAAACCAGTCATCCAAATATGAGAGAACTACTCTGACACCAAGTAGATGAATCCATCATGCTAAAAACTCCAACACGCAGGAGAATACTTTTCGTCAACTGACAGTGTACTGGGATATGGAAGTATGTGTCCTACACGTCGACAGGAATCATCCTTTGTCCTTCCAAAAAGCCGCCAGGACCAAAATGAACGGCTTATCAAAAAGGGAGTAAAATCAATAAACTTGTTGAGACTGGAAATGCCAAAAACTGGCCTCCAGGTTCCTCCCTGAGGTCTTGGGAACAAGAAAACAATGGCAAAATCTTAGTGACTAGAATAAAAAAATGGCTTGATGGCCTCAGTGCATAAAATCTGTCCAGTCTACCCCTCCCAATTCTGAACTTCTCTATGCAAAGAGTGTAGAGAAAAGGATATCAGGAAGTTAATAGGGGTAAAAATATAACAAAAGGTACAAAGTATCCTTCCCTGAGAGCCATCACTACCAAAGGTTCTTCTTGAAGCTTTGCCAGACTTCTGAAACTCTCCACACAGCCTTCTGAGGATTCACACAGCCTACTTGAACCGGGAGTTCAAAACATCTGTTATGGTTACACATGTCATTTTTTCACTTAGAATGTGAGCCAGATCACTGCTGAAGCAGAACTCATGAGTGTTTTGGGAAATTCTACATGGCACTTACATGCAAAATAGGCTTTAGGGACAAGACCCTAGAGGGAAGATCTGAGGTGATGGCCTTAAACACTTAGGAGTTAAGGAGACAATGATGGAAAACAGCACTAACGGTTTAGCAGGGCTACTTTATAATATTATGATTTGTACACCACTGTTTCCATTACTTTACAACTGAGTTGTAAAAGGAAAAAGACATTCCTCCCATTACCACCGGAAATAGGTCCAACGACTCCAGTCGACAGTCTACCCACTGAGCCATCAAGAGAGGTATAAGTCAATGCCAAGTCTGCTGTACTTGTTTACCCGCCGAGAGCAGGGAAATTATATTTAGCTTCGGCATTAACCCACCTCCACCATGAAAGCTCATTGGTACATTTGGAACACACAGCTCTTATTATGAAGTTTTCATCACACCATGATTTAAAATATAAAAAATCATGAAGCTACTAATGTCGTTTAATATCCAATTCACGCTACTTTGGGAATATTCCCAATGGGGAATTATCACCGAAGGAGAATTTATAAGTGATAAATGGATTGGTACTGCTGGGTCTCGATCCCTTGACACAAGTTACCTTCCAACGACTCCAGTTGATGGTCTACCCACTGAGCCATGAAGAGAGGTATAAGTTAATGCCGAATTTGCTGTATTTGTTTACCCATCGAGAGTGGGGAAATTATCTTAGCTTTGGCATTAACCCACCTCCACCATGATAGCACATTGGTACGTTTGGAACACATAGCTCTTATTATAAAATTTTTATGACACCATGATTTATATGCAATCATGAAGCTACAAATATTGTTTAATATCCAATTCGCGCTACTTCAGGAATATCCCTGATGAGGAATTATTACCGAAGGGGAGTTTATAAATGATAAATGAATCGGTACTGCTGGGTCTCGATCCCTCGGCACAAGTTACCTTCCAACGACTCCAATCGACGGTCTACCCACTGAGCCATTGGAGTCGTTGGAAGGTAACATGTGTCGAGGGATCAACACCTGGCAGTACCAATCCATTTATCACTTATAAATTCCCCTTCGGCGATAATTCCCATCGGGATATTCCTGAAGTAGCATGCATTGGATATTAAACAACATTTGTAGCTTCATGATTGTATATAAATCACAGTATGATAAAAATTTCATAATAAGAGCTGCGTGTTCCAAATGTATCAGTGAGCTAAGTATAATTTCCCAGCTCTCAATGGGTAATTAAGTGCAGTAGATTCGGCATTAACTTATACTTCTCTTGATGGCTCAGTGGGTGGACCATCGACTGGAGTCGTTGGAAGGTAACTTGTGTCAAGGGATCGAGACCTAGCAGTACCGTTCCGTTTATCAATTATAAATTCCCCTTCAATGATAATTTCCCATCAAGGATGTTCCTGAAGTAGCGTGAATTGGATATTAAACGACATTTGCAGCTTCATGATTGTATATAAATCAGAAGGTGATAAAAATTTCATAATAAGAGCTCTGTGTTCCAAACATACCAGTGAGCTATCATGGTGGAGGTGGGTTAATGCTGAAGCTAAGTATAATTTCCCAGCTCTCAATGGGTAAACAAGTATAGCAGATTCGGCATTAACTTATAACTCTCTTGATGGCTCAGTGGGTAGACTGTCAACTGGAGTCGTTGGAAGGTAACATGTGTTGCGGGAACGAGACCCAGCAGTACTGATCCATTTATCACTTATAAATCTCCTTCGGTGATAATTCCCCACTGGGGATATTCCTGAAGAAGTGAGAATTTTATATTAAGCAACATTTGTAGCTTCATGATTGTATATATATCAGAAGGTGAAAAAATTTCGTAATAAGCGCTGCAGGTTCCAAATGTACCAATGTGCTATCATGGTGGAGGTGGGTTAATGCCAAAGCTAAGTATAATTTTCCCGCTTTCAACAGGTAAACAAGTACAGCAGATTCGGCATTAACTTATACCTCTCTTGATGGCTCAGTGGTTAGACCATCGACTGGAGACATTGGAAGGTAACTTGTGTCGAAATAGTAGCCTACCGATCACTTTACCACTTACAAACTACCCTTCGGTGATAATTCCCCATCGGGGATATTCCCGAAGTAGGCTAGCGTGAATTAGATATTAAACGACATTTGTGGCTTCAAGATTGTATATAAATCAGGTGATAAAAATTTTATAATAAGAGCTGTGTGTTCCAAAAGTATCAATGAGCTATCATGGTGGAGGTGGGTTAATGCCGAAGCTAAGTATAATTTCCCAGCTCTCTACTGATAAACAAATACAGCAGATTCGGCATTAACATATTCTTCTCTTGATGGCTCAGTGGGTAGACTGTCGACTGGAGTAGTTGGAAGGTAACTTGTGTCGAGGGATCGAGACCCGGCAATACTGATCCATTTATCACTTATAGATTCCCCTTTGGTGATAATTCCCCATTGGGGATATTCCTGAAATAGCGTGATTTGGATATTAAACAACATTTGTAGATTCATGATTATATATATATATATATATATATATATATATATATATATATATATATATATATATATATATATATATATATATATATATATATATACATACATACATCATTATTCGCTGAAAATTCGCCCATTCACGCTATTTTTCACTGAGAAATATTCACTAATTACTGTATTTTCATCTTATTTTAAAGACTAAATGCACTTTTAGTGATAAAGCTATTAAAATACTCAGGTAGTGCTCGAGTGACGATAATTCACCTTATGATTATTCAATTTTGCAATGGGGTAAGTAATTAATACTAATACGACAATGTTTATAGAATATTATTAAATTTCGCGCGGGCGCAGGCAGCGGCATACAAAAATTAAATTAAGTATACTTTAGTTTAACCAGACCACTGAGCTGATTAACAGCTCTCTTAGGGCTGGCCCGAAGGATTAGACTTATTTTACGTGGCTAAGAACCAATTGGTTACCTAGCAACGGGACCTACAGCTTATTGTGGAATCCGAACCACATTATACCGAGAAATGAATTTCTATCACCAGAAATAAATTCCTTTAATTCTTCATTAGTCGGCAGGAGACTCGAACTCGGGCCTAGCGATTCTCCCAACAAGGAACTGCAGCAGTGTACAATCATGCAGTGTGAGAGACCAAATTCAATAGACCAACTTCTTTTCCTCCATCTCTTTATCCCATCTTCAAGTTAAAAAAGTAAAAGAGAATGATAAAGTATTGTTAGTAGTGTCAAAAATTGCCATTTATTCCCCTTGAATAAAATTTCTTAGTTTTTCTTGAATGCTTATTTTGATGTGTTTCCCAGTTTCTATGAAAATACGTTGATATGATTATTTTTTGCTCCACAGAAGAAGTTTTGTATTATATTAACTATAGCAATGAGTTGGTATAAATTAGTACATTGATATTTAAAGTAATAAAACTCCTTTTTTGCAAATTTGATCCATCTCGATAAAATTAGATGACGTGATTACAGTGTTGCCAAACTTCTTCTTGTGGAGAATATATGTGTTATTTTCTTATTTGTAAGGGCACATGCCAGTAGTTTAAGCTTGCCTTCTGGACGAAACCCCTTTTTTTTTTTTATGTTGGGTTACGATTAAACTACTTAATGTTTGTGTTTTAGTTGATGGTTTTGTTACGTAACCCTGTAATGTTGTAGATGTGACAACTGTATTATGCGATGTACTCCTCCCGAGTTTTCTTCCAGGGTGTGAACGTGAAGCCCTGCCTGTTTCGCAGCAAACTCCAGGAAGGCAAGTTGTAGAAAAAGTTCTCGTAAAATCCAGCCCCATCACCTCGTGAACTGTCGTCGCCATTGCAGTAATTTCTTCATAAGAATATTCTGAAATCCCCCTTTTTTTTGGCCATTTATGTTTTCCTCTATCGAAGTAACGTAACGTTTTGTCAATTTTTGCAGTAATGTTAATGTTTTCTTGCTTCTTAATGTAACTTTGATGATTGCTGTGTCCTTTAAATATTAATTATATGTGTTAAACTTTTGAATGCGTATTTGTGAACCCGTGTGGCATCACCCAAAAAGAATTGGTGCAGAAAATATAGTTGATTGTTTCTCAACTGCACTTTGTTGGAAAGAATGCAATGTTTCTTGACGTCATGGTACATTTAAGTAAGTCAATAAACTCCTCAGCACTGTAACTTGGGCTCATTCAAAGCTAGGGCAGGAGGGCTTAAGGTTGAATGAAATCGTACCGAATGTGGGCCTAAAACTTGAAAGTTTCACCACAAGTAGCATTAAGGCCCGTTCACACATTCACGTATCAGCCCACGCATGTTCACGCATGTGAAACGTGGCTATACTGTAGGGTTTGTCGGCGCGATCAAGTGGATACGTGTCAAAGGCCGATGTCCGTAAGTCAACATAACGACGCCATAACGTAAGTGCGGAGTAATGCGTGTTAAGGCTACGCGACTGCGCAAGATAGACGGGATGCTTACGTGAACTGCCACGACAATAGGCCACACCCCACATGTAATGCGTGGCAGAGCAAGTAACACCCACGAACGTATACCGTATGTGTAACGTTGTGCGTTATGACCTCACGACACCCTCACAACATCCCCACGCACATCGGCGGGTATACGCCATGTACAAAAGGGCTGTGCTGTGCATGCGTTTGCAGTGCCATTCAGCGCCTCCTGTAGCAAGAAGTATTCCCCTGCTGCTGAATCAACATGGAGAACATTGAGGACATCGTTGCCCTTATAACAGCACACAGACAACAAAGAGACATAATGGAGGCCGTCGTGGAGTATGTGCACTACATGGTATTGGTGGAAGCTGTGAGGGCCTACATTGCAATTGAAAATAAGAAAAAAGAGGAGGCCGAGGAGGGTTTGGGCTTGGCCGCATTTGCAAAGAAGAGTGGAGCTAGGCCACTATGACAACCTGATGGAGGAGCTGGCAACCGAAACCCCAGAACTATACAGGAATTTTATGCGAACTGACAGAGACATATTCAGTGAAATAGTTGAACGTGTCACACCCTACATTGAGAAGCAACGCACATTTTGGAGGGAACCCCTTACGCCAGGACTGCGTGTGGCTATCACCCTACGTTTCCTTGCCACGGGTGACTCATATAAGAGCCTGCAATATGCATTCCGGGTAGCCCACAACACCATAAGTTGCATTGTACCCGAGACCTGCAGGGCCATTGTTTCTGCCTTTGGAGATGAGGAACTGCAGGTACCACAAACACCAGAGGCTTGGAAGCAGGTTGCCCGTGGGTTTGAGGAACGGTGGAACTTCCCCCACGTAATTGGAGCACTAGACTGTAAACACATCAGGCTCCGTAACCCTCCCCTTGGTGGTACGCATTACTACAATTACAAGAAGTTCTTCCCCATGATTCTACTTGCCATTGTCGACGCTTCATATAAGTTCCTCTACGTGGACGTGGGTGCCGTTGGGTCAGAGTCGGACGGTGGTGTATTTGCCCAGACCCGTCTGTGTGAAATGCTGGCAAAACAGGAAGCAAACCTTCCCAACCTGAGGCCCTACCAAATGCAACAAATGGAGCTCCTGTAGACTACTTCCTGCTTGGCGATGATGCCTTCCCCCTCTGCGGAACTATCTCATGAAGCCCTACCCCAAAAGAGGCCTGTCCAAGGAGGAGCGGATCTACAACTACAGGTTAAGTAGGGCACGGACGGTGGAGAATGCCTTCGGGATTCTGGCCAGCAAATTCAGAGTACTCCACACGTCAATGTGTATCAAGCCTGACCGTGCAGAGTCAGTAGTGCTGGCCGCGTGTGTTCTGCACAACCTTATAATAAAAAGAAATCCATGCAGGCAGGAAGCAGATCAGGAGAACCCCATCACACATGATTTCATACCTGGTGCCAGGAGGAGTGACCCACCCCTAGGAGACGCCCTTCCAACCATGGGAGGCAACACTGCAACCAGGAATGCCAAGGAACAACGCAACATCCTGAAAGACTACTTTTCATCTCCTGGTGGTTCCGTTACTTGGCAGGAGAACTACTGTTAATATACATTTATATTTGTTATAATAATTTCTCTTTGTATGTCGACTTCCAAAATTTTTAATATCCATACAGTTTACTTTTCCTTTGTATTTGTGCATTTATTTATTTTACATATGTCTCATTTGTGCTATTATTCTTACTTCATTTTATTAGTGTAATGGTTTTTAGTTCATTGAATAAAAGTTTTTTTCAATTATATGTTTATTGTTTATACCAATCATGATATATACACTGAAACATACAATACCAAAAATAAACATTTGTTATATAAGTTAATTTTCAACTATATATTTGTTTGCATATGTTTTTTTTAGTACTGGATCATACACTCTGACATTTTTAACGCAGAAGCAAATACATGCATTGCAATGTGGCTAAGTGCATTACTCCAAGGCGTGGGAAGATTATAACTTTGAATATTTTGAAATGGTTTAATAAAGGCCATTACCAAGCAGTAGTGAAGAACAACTTAATAATATGAAAGTACAGTTTTTTTTATTTTTATTTTAATATAATATACCTTCACTTACTCCTTATTTTTGTTGTTATTCTTACTTCATTTTGTTACTTCCATGGTTTGTAGTTCATTGAATAGAAGTTACTTTTCTATTATATGTTTATTGTTTATACTAGTGCTGATATATAGATGGAAACATACAGTAATACAAAAAAATAGAGATTTGTTTCTATAAGTTAATTTTCAACTATATAGTTGTTTGCATATGTCTTAATTGTGTGATTATTATTACTTCATTTTGTTACTTTGATGGTTTTAGTTCATTGAATAAAAGTTATTTTTCAATTATGTTTATTGCTTATACTAACGCTGAAATATTTACAAAATATATACATTTGTTTACATTGACACATACACAAAATAGATATAAAAAAATGTTGCCTTAAACTAGAGGGTCTCTAGGAAGCTGCTCGTTGGCAACGACACGTTGAGGTCCCTGGGTGTGGACGCCACTGCAGGTGCAGACAGCTGCGCGTGCAGCATTGCCACCTGTTGTGCCGTGAGGTTGAGAGGCTGCGCCATGGCACCACTAGGTGTAGCAAGTGGCACATATGTAGCAGGAGCAGGAAGGGGGAGCTGGGGCCGCAGGCAGACCATCCCAGAGGGCTTCTGCTTGGGTGTGGGGTATCAGATGACGTGGCGGCCTCGTGATGCCCTCTTTGGTAGCCCTCACAAAGCGCTGTATGGCGGAGATGAGCTCCACCTTCAGCGCCATCCTCAGCTCAGGCCCCACATCTGCACAGTCGGGAAAGCTCCTCCAGGGCGTTCCCGCCAGTACACCAGCCTGGGGTCACACAGAGGTCTTATGGCCCCCTGTAGCCTTTGCCGAGCTGACTCTGCTTGTTGAAGCAACACGTCCAGGACCCCACTTCCAGCCTTGTCCTCCTTCCGTGACTTCCTTTGTGGTGCAGGATCATCAATGGTGGAGGACCGGTCATCGGACGAGCAGGGGACTGGAGTGGCACTGCCAGCAGGATCACAAAGGGCAGGAACATCAAGGGCAGGACCATGGCCAGGAGGGTTGCTGCAAGCAACTGTAGCAGACGCAGACTGTAAAGAGATGGAACATGTATGAGAGAATGTAAATGTACTGTGAATGACAAGGTTGTAGTTCCATTAATTAAATAAACTGTGCATTAAAGTTTCAGTCACTGATTTACTAAACAGCGAAACAATAAAATAAGACATACCATCGGAAGTCCCAACACCTTGGGCTTTTTTTGGCGGACAATGTGGGGCTTGAGGAAGTGGAAGATGTTCAGTATCCACTTCTCACGGTCCGTCAGTCGTCTGCTGGCCCCCTGACCACTTTTTTCGGCTGTGAGGCGTCCAAAGCGGGTCCTGAGGGAGGTGAACCAGGTCCGGAGTTCAGGGCCTGACACAGGAGGAGCCAGTGACCTCCCCTTCTCCTCAAATGCCCTGCACACCCTGGCCTTGTCCTTGTATGCTGTCATGCCCTTGTTATATATAAATTCGGCCTCCTGCTCCAACCACTCCCCTACCAGCCTCTCATTTTCATCTGAGAGGATGACAGAGGGTTCTTCTTTCGCACGCCGCGTTTCCAGTCCCAGGGCGGTGCCGTCAGCAGCTTCATCGTTCCGTCATCATCGGGCGGTCGACGTCATCCAGGCCGGCATCCTCGTCGTTGAAGAGGCTATGGTCACTGGCCATGTCCTCGACCTCGTCAGCCTCTCCAAGGTTTATGACAACATCCTCCTCCATGGTGACTGCAGGGTGTCTGCAGCAGGTGGCTGCCACGTAGAGGCCATCTCCGCTCCTGACTGGGATGTTGGAGGCTTGTAAGCCCCCTTCCGCTGTCTGTTGCTGCTAACTTTTGGCATTTTCTGCTGACGAAGGCGCTGGAGGGGCGAAACGGTGTTGCTGCTGTCTGTCCGGGAGAAGAACTGATGCCGCATCCGCGCCGCAAGCTGTTTTATACACCCGACACAGCATTGCCTCATCGTCTCAGGTCCTGGGGAGAGGCGCTGTTGCCACGTTTACTCCCAACCTCGTGGGGACCCACGCGTTCTTGGCGAAACGGGAAAGCAGCGGGGGCCCACGCGTCATTGCCCGCAGGCGTGCAGACCACGCCACGGATGCACCACGTGGTGCGTGTGGAACCACGCAAAATGACGGATGACGTGAACAGACACGTATCTTTGAACATGTCGAAACGCGTACGTGGCTCCCCACGCATGCTGGGATGGTGCGTGCTCGACCTCCCGACTCTGCCCGCATGTCCACGATCTTAAATACGCATTACGGAACTTTTCGTAGTACTTACGTAAGCTGTTGCCAACTACCAGTTTCCATTCATGCGTGAACATGCGTGGGCTGATACGTGAATGTGTGAATGGGGCTTAAGGCCCGTTCACACATTCACGTATCAGCCCATATTCATGTGAAACGTGGCTATACTGTAGGGTTTGTCGGCGCGATCAAGTGGATACGTGTCAAATGCCGATGTCCGTAAGTCAACATAACGACGCCATAACGTAAGTACGGAGTAATGCGTGTTAAGGCTACGCACTGCGCAAGATAGACGGGATGCTTACGTGAACTGCCACGACAATAGGCCACACCCCCACATGTAATGCGTGGCAGAGCAAGTAACACCCACGAACGTATACCGTATGTGTAACGTTGTGCGTTATGACCTCACGACACCCTCACAACATCCCCACGCATACATCGGCGGGTATACGCCATGTACAAAGGGCTGTGCTGTGCACATGCGTTTGCAGTGCCATTCAGCGCCTCCCTGTAGCAAGAAGTATTCCCCTGCTGCTGAATCAACATGGAGAACATTGAGGACATCGTTGCCCTTATAACAGCACACAGACAACAAAGAGACATAATGGAGGCCGTCGTGGAGTATGTGCACTACATGGTATTGGTGGAAGCTGTGAGGGCCTACATTGCAATTGAAAATAAGAAAAAAGAGGAGGCCGAGGAGGGTTTGGGCTTGGCATACTTGCAAAGAAAGAGTGGAGCTAGGCCACTATGACAACCTGATGGAGGAGCTGGCAACCGAAACCCCAGAACTATACAGGAATTTTACGCAACTGACAGAGACATATTCAGTGAAATAGTTGAACGTGTCACACCTTACATTGAGAAGCAACGCACATTTTGGAGGGAACCCTTTACGCCAGGACTGCGTGTGGCTATCACCCCACGTTTCCTTGCCACGGGTGACTCATATAAGAGCCTGCAATATGCATTCCGGGTAGCCTACAACACCATAAGTTGCATTGTACCCAGACCTGCAGGGCCATTGTTTCTGCCTTTGGAGATGAGGAACTGCAGGTACCACAAACACCAGAGGCTTGGAAGCAGGTTGCCCGTGGGTTTGAGGAACGGTGGAACTTCCCCACGTAATTGGAGCACTAGGCGGTAAACACATCAGGCTCCGTGAACCTCCCGTTGGTGGTAATTACTACAATTACAAGAAGTTCTTCTCCATGATTCTACTTGCCATTGTCGACGCTTCATATAAGTTCCTCTCGTGGACGTGGGTGCCGTTGGGTCAGAGTCGGACGGTGGTGTATTTGCCCAGACCCGTCTGTGTGAAATGCTGGCAAAACAGGAAGCAAACCTTCCCCAACCTGAGGCCCTACCAGATGCAACAAATGGAGCTCCTGTAGACTACTTCCTGCTTGGCGATGATGCCTTCCCCCTGCGGAACTATCTCATGAAGCCCTACCCCAAAAGAGGCCTGTCCAAGGAGGAGCGGATCTACAACTACAGGTTAAGTAGGGGCACGGCGGACGGTGGAGAATGCCTTCGGGATTCTGGCCAGCAAATTCAGAGTACTCCACACGTCAATGTGTATCAAGCCTGACCGTGCAGAGTCAGTAGTGCTGGCAGCGTGTGTTCTGCACAACCTTATAATAAAAAGAAATCCACGCAGGCAGGAAGCAGATCAGGAGAACCCCATCACACATGATTTCATACCTGGTGCCTGGAGGAGTGACCCACCCCTAGGAGACGCTCTTCCAACCATGGGAGGCAACACTGCAACCAGGAATGCCAAGGAACAACGCAACATCCTGAAAGACTACTTTTCATCTCCTGGTGGTTCCGTTACTTGGCAGGAGAACTACTGTTAACATACATTTATATTTGTTATAATAATTTCTCTTTTGTATGTCGACTTCCAAAATTTTTAATATCCATACAGTTTACTTTTCCTTTGTATTTGTGCATTTATTTGTTTTACATATGTCTTATTTGTGCTATTATTCTTACTTCATTTTATTAGTGTAATGGTTTTTAGTTCATTGAATAAAAGTTTTTTTTCAATTATATGTTTATTGTTTATACCAATCATGATATATACACTGAAACATACAATACCAAAAATAAACATTTGTTATATAAGTTAATTTTCAACTATATATTTGTTTGCATATGTTTTTTTTAGTACTGGATCATACACTCTGACATTTTTAACGCAGAAGCAAATACATGCATTGCAATGTGGCTAAGTGCATTACTCCAAGGCGTGGGAAGATTATAACTTTGAATATTTTGAAATGGTTTAATAAAGGCCATTACCAAGCAGTAGTGAAGAACAACTTAATAATATGAAAGTACAGTTTTTTTTATTTTTTATTTTAATATAATATACCTTCACTTACTCCTTATTTTTGTTGTTATTCTTACTTCATTTTGTTACTTCCATGGTTTGTAGTTCATTGAATAGAAGTTACTTTTCTATTATATGTTTATTGTTTATACTAGTGCTGATATATAGATGGAAACACACAGTAATACAAAAAAATAGAGATTTGTTTCTATAAGTTAATTTTCAACTATATAGTTGTTTGCATATGTCTTAATTGTGTGATTATTATTACTTCATTTTGTTACTTTGATGGTTTTTAGTTCATTGAATAAAAGTTATTTTTCAATTATGTTTATTGCTTATACTAACGCTGAAATATTTACAAAATATATACATTTGTTTTACATTGACACATACACAAAATAGATATAAAAAAATGTTGCCTTAAACTAGAGGTTCTCTAGGAAGCTGCTCGTTGGCAACGACACGTTGAGGTCCCTGGGTGTGGGCGCCACTGCAGGTGCAGACAGCTGCTTCGTGCAGCATTGCCACCTGTTGTGCCGTGAGGTTGAGAGGCTGCGCCATGGCACCACTAGGTGTAGCAAGTGGCACATATGTAGCAGGAGCAGGAAGGGGAGCTGGGGCCGCAGGCAGACCATCCCAGAGGGCTTCTGCTTGGGTGTGGGGTATCAGATGACGTGGCGGCCTCGTGATGCCCTCTTTGGTAGCCCTCACAAAGCGCTGTATGGCGGAGATGAGCTCCACCTTCAGCGCCATCCTCAGCTCAGGCCCCACATCTGCACAGTCGGCGTGAAAGCTCCTCCAGGGCGTTCCGCCAGTACACCAGCCTGGGGTCACACAGAGGTCTTATGGCCCCTGTAGCCTTTGCCGAGCTGACTCTGCTTGTTGAAGCAACACGTCCAGGACCCCACTTCCAGCCTTGTCCTCCTTCCGTGACTTCCTTTGTGGTGCAGGATCATCAATGGTGGAGGACCGGTCATCGGACGAGCAGGGGACTGGAGTGGCACTGCCAGCAGGATCACAAAGGGCAGGAACATCAAGGGCAGGACCATGGCCAGGAGGTTGCTGCAAGCAACTGCCAGCAGACGCAGACTGTAAAGAGATGGAACATGTATGAGAGAATGTAAATGTACTGTGAATGACAAGGTTGTAGTTCCATTAATTAAATAAACTGTGCATTAAAGTTTCAGTCACTGATTTACTAAACAGCGGAACAATAAAATAAGACATACCATCGGAAGTCCCAACACCTTGGGCTTTTTTGGCAGACAATGTGGGGCTTGAGGAAGTGGAAGATGTTCAGTATCCACTTCTCACGGTCCGTCAGTCGTCTGCTGGCCCCCTGACCACTTTTTTTTCGGCTGTGAGGCGTCCAAAGCGGGTCCTGAGGGGAGGTGAACCAGGTCCGGAGTTCAGGGCCTGACACAGGAGGAGCCAGTGACCTCCCCTTCTCCTCAAATGCCCTGCACACCCTGGCCTTGTCCTTGTATGCTGTCATGCCCTTGTTATATATAAAATTCGGCCTCCTGCTCCAACCACTCCCCTACCAGCCTCTCATTTTCATCTGAGAGGATGACAGAGGGGTTCTTCTTTACGCGTTTCCAGTCCCAGGGGCGGTGCCGTCAGCAGCTTCATCGTTCCCGTCATCATCGGCGGAGTCGACGTCATCCAGGCCGGCATCCTCGTCGTTGAAGAGGCTATGGTCACTGGCCATGTCCTCGACCTCGTCAGCCTCTCCAAGGTTTGCGACAACATCCTCCTCCATGGTGACTGCAGGGTGTCTGCAGCAGGTGGCTGCCACGTAGAGGCCGTCTCCGCTCCTGACTGGGATGTTGAGGCTTGTAAGCCCCCTTCCGCTGTCTGTTGCTGCTAACTTTCGGCATTTTCTGCTGACGAAGGCGCTGGAGGGGCGAAAAACGGTGTTGCTGCTGTCTGTCCGGGAGAAGAACTGATGCCGCATCCGTGCCGCAAGCTGTTTTATACACCCGACACAGCGTTGCCTCATCGTCTCAGGTCCTGGGGAGCGCTGTTGCCACGTTTACCCGAACCTCGTGGGGACCCACGGTTCTTGGCGGAACGAAAAGCAGCGGGGCCCTGGACGCGTCATTGCCCCGCAGGCGTGCAGACCACGCCACGGATGCACCGTGGTGCGTGTGGAACCACGCAAAATGACGGATGACGTGAACAGACACGTATCTTTTTGAACATGTCGAAACGTACGTGGCTCCCCTCACGCATGCTGGGATGGTGCGTATCGACCTCCCGACTCTGCCCCGCATGTCCACGATCTTAAATACGCATTGGAACTTTTTCGTAGTACTTACGTAAGCTGTTGCCAACTACCAGTTTCCATTCATGCGTGAACATGCGTGGGCTGATACGTGAATGTGTGAATGGGGCTTTACTCTTGCGTAAATGCGTACAGCCATAAACACCAGAACAAGAAACTGTCGTTTTGCTTATCACCTAATCGGATAGCATCAGCCGTTTTGCTTGTATTTCAACCATCGTATGGTAATACACAATTACTGTTGGTTATAGTACAAATGACGTTAAGTAGAATAGGACTGATATATTTTTACACTATACCCTTATTCAGTGTGGATAAAAGATTGTCAAGGAAATATACTGCTAAATTTAAGGTGCAAGTTGTAGCTGAAGCTGAGAAAACAATGTTCAAGCTGCTAATGACTATAAATTATCGTGCATCGGCAACATGGATGAAACTTGACTGTTATTAAAATTTGAGAAAGTATTTTAATCAAAACTACTGGGCATGAAAGAACATATTACTGCTATTTTTACTCCGATAAACAATAAATATGTAAAGCTCGTATTATGATGGAATCAAGTGAAAATAGCGAACGGAATCTTGATTTTTACACACAAAACAAATGCCCCCAAATGGCCAATATCATCTATTAACGAAACAAATAGCTAAATTAATTTCACAAGATGCATTTAAGTTATATTTCGACTTAAAAACACTTTGTATAACGAAAAATAACCTTGTCCCATATAAATAAAGTATCTAGAGATTCATTTACGATAACTAGAAGCAAGAAAAGTGCTCTGAACGGAGTTAAATCGAGACCACCGAGAGACAAGGCCTGTTCGATGTTTTGTGACGTAAGCAACGGTAGTCCGAGTCGCTAGCACTGACTACCTTGCGAGACGAAAGAAATGTAAACAAAACATCACTAACATACACAATTTGTTGTTTGTCAGTCATGGTAATAAATTAATTTACTTAATTTTTTCGTTTACACTAATTTGTGTACACTCAGCAAGAAAAGTGAAGATACAGTTTTCATTAGATTTCGTTCATCGAATTTCAATTTTTTTCTTACAGAAAACACATAATCTCGGTAAATTTACTTTAGAATATGAAAATACAATGCAAATTATATCATATATGTTAAGTCTGCAAAACAAAACGTTCAGATACTTAAAAACACCATGCATGTAATGAAGTAATCAGAATTTCCCAGATGACTTCGTTCATAGAGATCTAAAAGATAGTATGTGGATATCTCGGGTGTAGTACTATTCATCAGAACGGCAATATTTACTCGTTTTCCGTTATGAACAGGCTTATTATTGCATCATCATACGAGGTAATGATAATTTCTTTAATTTTTACACATTCATGTTTGTATTTCAAAAAGTCAGCTGGAATTAATGGCAGTAAATGTTGTGACACCTAGGGTAGGTTGACCAAATCTATTTAAATCCATTCTATGATGTGAAGGGCAGGCAGGAGCTTCGGGGGAAAACACAACTGGATGTTTCTTGACGTTGCCATAGTTTCTCTCTCTCTCTCTCTCTCGCCATTGCTAAAACATATTATACCAATATAGTGTAGCTCAATCTCTAAAAGAAAAAAACAATGAAATGAGTAGCTCTACTGATAGGCTTAGGCCACAACAGCAACTCTCTCTCTCTCTCTCTCTCTCTCTCTCTCTCTCTCTCTCTCTCTCTCATCATAACAATGCATTCATTCCTTTTTCGTTGGACATTGCTCAAATTTAACTCTTGATTTCATTATGGGAATATCGATTTCCAATTATGCAAGCATTCCGTTCAATGTGGTGTCATAAATTCATTTGTGTAAGGTTGCTAGGTAAGTTACGAAAAAATGTTTATTTTGCTCAGAACTGTCGTTGCAAATTACAACATGAACGAATACTGTGAAACTTACTACTGCATTTAAGTATCAATGATTTCATTATCGTAGAATATGATTGAAAGTTATAAGAGGTCAAGCAAAACACAAACACAATAAGACGGAAACTCCTCCCCTTTCTAAAGTTGCCAGATGTCGCATTATTGAGCAACATATGTCCGAAGATTTAAAAACTGTATCCTCACTTTCCTTGCCGAAAGTGTACACAAAATAATATTAACTTCGAAACACAGGTTAAGAGATTTATATAAAATACTGAACCAAAACAATTTATTTACTGTTGCAATATAGTATACACCGAAGTACAAACATGTTTAATATTGTATTAAAAAATGTTGATACATAGTGTTCACGTCAAATTACAAGACGGCCGTGCATTGATTCATTCTACTATATGTGAATGAAATAACCTAATTATTGTCTTTTACATACAGCTATTATTTGGTAGTTGAAGTTTTAAACTTTCCCTTTTTATTCAACTTTTTGTTAGCTACAATATAGTTTTTCTTGGGAACAATAATTATTCAATAAAATGTTAGAAACCAATACTATTAATTTTACTATTTTTCTGTACAATGACCGTCATTACTTATTGAGTAGATATTTATTATTTAACCTTTGACCTTTATATGGGGATTTTACATTCATTATTACCCATCAAATGTAATAAAAAAAATTACATAAATCTGCAACGTCTGAACAAAAAGGGAAACAGTGATTTTTTCCAAGAGTTAGTAAAGCGTGAATGAGATACTCATTGAATATTTGTAAAGCTAAATGAACACTGTTTCTCAAAGGTGGGTGAGGGGAATGCTTTTCATGACAGTTTATAATAATGTTTCAAGAGTATACCATCTATCTCATGAAGTTTTTTCAAAGCTGAATGGTGCATGATGAATTTCATTTTCTAAAATATGATTTCCAAAGGAGAACCGTGGGAACTTATTGTTTTATTTGTATCTTTCTGGCCAAGCCAATTATTCCTGGTAGCCTACATCTCAACAAGTGTACTGAATTTCCGCCTTTATAATCAAAATATGGTTTCAAGTGAGTTCCATCCACCGTCACTACCACTGTTTTGTCATTGGGTAGTAATGATTTACATTTATTCTTAAATGCCCATGAGAAAATGAGTCATTTTGTTCTGACGCTGTGGGTAAACTGTTTGAGACACACTCCCTGATGGTAGAGTACCTTGCAATATTAGGAATTTCTTATCTATCAAGAGTATAACTTTGAGGAGAACAATTAAAAAAAAAAAAAAACAGTATTACCAGCTCTGATGAATAATCAAAATATTCAGTCATTAACTGCAGTTGTTCAAATATGAATTTCAGCACAAGCAAATGTTCGACTGATCGCCTAAAATTATTGCCAAAAATTAAATCACTAATTTTATAACAGCAATGCTATTGCAGGTTTTAGAAATACACTCAGCAATGTCAGCTCTCTGCAAGTTATTCAATATCTACTCAATGATGTTAGTATCATGAACCTCTGTAGGAATTATTAAATCTCCTAAGTGATGTACTTCAGAAACATGAACAACGCATGTACTGTGCAGTTAGCCTTCACAGTGGGTAGGTTACTGTGTTGTACAGAATGCTATTTCATAAATCTGTACTCAACTGTTACCTGTGGAAGAGGAAAGATGGTCTTTTAATATTTGTACGAAATGTATATATGAGCATTAAAACACAGAAATGCCATGAGGGCAGGTTAGTTATTGACATCCCTTCTGTTTTGTACCTGTAACCCAAGAAAACTAGGCCAATCTAATTTTATTCACCTTAACCAAACTAGGTCCAATAAGGTTTGTCCCTTACCTTTGACTACTGGCAATGGTAACTTGCCTACTTCTTGTACACTATACTGTACATCCACTTGTGATGAACCTAACTTCTATGTCTGTGCCATTTCCAAAGCATGTGCAAAGTCCTACACTGGGAGTTGTCTGGACATAGGCTACACTGGGAGTTGTCTGGGTAATTCTGAGCCGGCTGCCCGCAGTGAGGTAGCCTACGGCAATTGACGTTTTCCTATGTTATTTGACGTACTGAACAAGATTTTAAAATAACATTTTGGCGGTCGCCTGTAACTAAAAAATGTAATTGACCCTTGAAAACTGCACATCTATAGTGTGGGTCGCATACAGCTCAAGAGTAAATTACAGCTTAGCAGCAGCCTACCGCAAAATTTTACCCTAAATTCATGTAAAGCAAGGAAAACAATACAGAAAAACGTCAATTGCCATAGTCTAGCTCAACTGGACACTATTCGTTGCTTGCGACCAGGATGAAGAAACTTAACAGGTAAGCAAACCCGCCATCTTGGGTTACTTAACCACTAGGGAGCCATATGTTCAGCGTGGGGTTGGGGTGGAGATGGGGTTATGGCACTGCACAGAAAGTATGAGGTGGTAAAGTGACGTAGGACTTACGTAGAGACATGGCAGTAAATAACAGTTACCCAAAAAAAATAACACCTCCATATAAAAAACACTATGGTAAATCTATATATTAGCTCCATGCCTGTTTTTGCCTTTTCAACTGGTTTTTTCTACACTTTTAGGGGTTCTGATACTGGCGGTGCATTTGTTTGTTGTCAGCCAAATGGAATGGCCCTTCGCCATGTTTAGTACTGGCCCAGGGGGGTGGGTACCCATACGTTAACAAGTTATTGCACTTGCCGGACAGGATATGAACCGTTCCAAACAGATGTACCCGTGCTCTGTCTTGTGAAGATCGCGTATGGAAACCCCTTGTTGGATGGACTTCACAGATTAATTACAATCGAGCGCAAAAAATTAAAGGTAAATTCATAATTAGCAACCAAAAAACTGTAGAAAAAGGTAATATTACAACGTGATTGGTTTAGTACGCCCAACCCCCAAAACACCCACCAACTACTCTCTCAGTTAGGGGCATTGAGTGAACCGAAATCTCCCCTGTAAATCAACGCATGCATGAAAAGTGCCTTTGGAATGGCTCCCGCTGTCCATTTATCCGGCCTTTTTTTTCTCTTGTTTTTTGTGTTCCAAATGGCATATGTAACAGGAAACACAACAGTAAGGTGCCCAGACCTCTTCCTAAGTTATTTACTCCACCCAGAACCCCGGATTCCCAACGGGTCCCCCTTACTGTTAGCTATTCTCGAAAGTGTTTTCACCCACCCAAAACCCAGATTCCCAACAGTCCCGCTTACCGTCGGCTACATTTCTAAGGTAAATTACAGCTCAATTACTTTTGGCTGCTAAAGTATTACCTTGAATTCTTGTTCAGCAGGTAAAGTTCTATAGAAAACGTCAATTGCCATAGGCTAGCTCACGGCGGACAGCAGGCTTAGATCTACCGGCTTGTCTGGATATAGGCTAAAGGCACACTGGGAGTTGTCTGGACAAAGGCTACACTGGGAGTTGTCTGGACATAGAGCAACATTGGGAGTCCTGTGTTAAGTCTAGTTTATATGAATTGTCTGGACAACTAAAATTCAATCTGAAAAGGCTACACTGAAACCAGTCTTTGGACTTTATATTGCACTTTACCTTGCTGCTCACAAAGTCACCTACCTAAAAAAATTCAATCTAAGCCCAGTTTTCTTTATATTGAATTTAGGCTATACCTGGATGTAGGCTATACTTGCACAGGCCTAACTCATGTTACCTTACCTGACAAACCTAACAGTATGTTATCCTAATGTGAAATGGTATGGAATATGAAATTTAGGCTTAAAGCCAAGCACTGGAATCCACGGGATTATTCAGCGCTAGTTATTGTCATGTTATCCAGAGGCAAAAGTCAAACACTTGTTGCAGTGAACTTAGTGTTGAGTTTACCTACTTACCATACTAAGTTCGTTCAATAAAACACACTTGATATATCTGTGGCAGGCTATTTCATTATGCCATGTAAGTTTTACGGTCCAATTAACAAATAAAACAACGGAACTACAAGAAAACCTCGTACTCAAATGATGTACAGGAAGGAAGCTCAAGAGAGAAAAACTTGCTAACGTCGGACTACCAGGGACGACGTCATCACGTCATGACGTAATATCCAACAGGCCTTGTCTCTCGGTGGTCTTGGTTAAATACAGTGAAATAAACACCTCTTAAACGATTTCCAAACCAAAACATTGATCGCTATGATCGCAATTTATAATACAAAAGCAATATAAGAATATAAACAATATTACTGGATACAGTGAATTAAGGCATAACATTTTAAAAGATCCATGAAAATGATACATATTTGTTATGTTGATGTTTGTATAATATGATATGTGAATATAGAGTACAGTAAAATGTAGTCTAGGCTACTGCATATGTATATGATATACCATAGTGTCGGCTAAGCTAGTTCTTGTTTGTTATTCAATTTCTCTTTGTATTGAATTATCATAAGTCGCTCTGCATGAAACTCCAGAATTAGCTGATATTAATAATTACTAAACTGTGTATGTATAGAGTATACTTTATAGTGTAGGCTAGGCTACCATATATGTATACATGGTACCAAATACCCTAGTGTAGGCTAGGCTATATTCGAGATACATTTTTTCTGACAAACGATGTTTTTTTTTTTGGAACCTAACCCCATCGTAAGTAGGATAATACCTGTATAAGCATTTTCATATTTTTGTGTGTTTGAACTATCAAAATAGGCAGTTCTAAGTGTTTTTAAAAGGGTCCTAAGTATTCACGGATTTTTGCTATCCACGGGGGTGTGTGGTACGCATTCCCGCAAAATATGGGGGTTTACTGTATGTGTGTATATATATATATGTATATATATGTGTATAATATATATATATATATATATATATATATATATATATATATATATATATATATTCTATATATATATGTGTGTGTGTGTGTGTATGTATATATATATTTAGAAAATCCGGCTCTCCAGTCCATTAGATAGGAAATCAAATTTCATGGTGGGTGGGGAGACCCTACTAGGGGAACAGATATAAGATCCTATCCCCAATATCATATGATATTGGGGACAGAAAGCCGTTAGAGGACAAGGAAAAGTCAGGATAGTAAATGGGTTGCTAGGCTTCCCCTTAGTTAGTCTTAACTATAAGACCTATTTCCCTTTGACCTTTGTGCTGGCTGATATTTGCTTCTTTCAGATGTACCGCTGTCCTGTGTCTGCCGCTAGAATCAAATGGGGTGACTCTGTGACCTGTCTCCATCTTACTCCGTACCCTGTCATCGTAGCGCAAGGTCGCTTCACTCTTAATAGCACCATGCCTGGTGCTTGCTGTCCTCCTCCCACTGGCCACATGTTGGGACTTCTGCAGCCTGAATCCATCTTCTGCAAGCAAGCTCCATGCACAAATGCAATAAGGTAAATCTTGAAATTGTAAGTAGCGCCAGTGTTCTTTTCCTTTTCCTAAATTTCTCTCAATTTTCAGTATTTCCTACTTTTCATTCTCCCAAACAAAGTCCCTTCGTTTTCCACATCCTAACACACACGTTTTCCTAACATGACTTGTTCCAAGCCTAAATTAAGTTTGTTCTGTGATAATAATTAGAGCATTCCCACCATGGTGTTGCCATGTGCTAATTAAATCTAATTAATAATTCCCTCCATTGTGAATAATTAATTTCATGTGAGAGAAAGTCTTTATGTAAATGAATGCTGACCTGGAATTCTTTTCCAGATTCCTGTTATCTGGCTCTTCACATTCTTCCCCTGCCCTTATGAAACAATTGCCTTAGAAGACTCAATTCCATCTTGCCAAGGGCAAGACTCTTCCACAACCGACAGTCTACAAGGGTCACATGTTAGGCCCCTCAAGCATTAATGTTGTGCTAATGTAAAATAATTTTATCAGCCAGTCTCACTTGAAGTATTTTATAAGATTCGTATCAAACTTTTTGTAGGGCTGTGGCCTTCTCAGATTTATTTGTTTGCTAACTGTAGTTATATTTTTTTATGGCACATTGTATGTGCCTTGATTGCTGAACTACCAACTTGTCCATATTAATTTCTAGTTGAAAATCTGTAAATAAATTAATTTAATCTAATCGACTAGTTTGAAAGGCGACCTTCCCATTTTCTTTGAATAGATGTGATTTCAAGGTAAGTCATAATACTAATTACATTTATTGCTTATGTTCTGAGATCTAGGTGTTGGTTCCTAAGGCAAAATTACATTCTAAATTCAATTTAACTCTTCCAACTGACTCAGAATATAACAATATATATATATATATATATATATATATATATATATATATATATATATATATATATATATATATATATATATTAAGTCTTTGGACGAACTCTGTGCTGGCCTGTCAGAAGTACATCCAGGCCAGGTGCATTGGTGTTGATATTGGAGGTTTACACAGTTAGATACAGTGGGTATCTGACGCATGCATTTGGCTTTTTGATCATGGCATAAGTGCATGGAGACAGTGTGAACCTTCGAACATTGAACCAGTGTTGTCACACTTCCGGGGAGAAGTGATTAAGTGAGTGCATATGTGTGTTGCACTCTCTAATGGTATATTATGAGAGGAACAAACAATCACAAGGGGGCTTTGTTTTGTGGCTGGGTATGATTTGCTTGTTGTGCAGTGTTTAAGGACTGCCACTGGAAGATCTTTTATTTGTGGCTATAGAAGTGAGTAAGATAACTCATGAACAAATATATCTTTTCCAGACATTATGTGGAAATACCCAGTTGTGTCGCAGTGAAATTCCTCTGTTTCTCCATTATGCATTTTCCCGTTCTGTTCTCCATTGTGCATTTTTCTGTTTTGAATATTGATTTTGTTTAACACCATTTCAGGTTTTAATATATATGTTTCCTTTAACAGGGATTCTGGGTACGTCCTGTGAGGACAAATATTTTGGAAATGGTGTTCTTTTACATACTATATGACATTTATTTTGGTCTAGAATAATTATGACCTTTTTACTTTGTTTGGATCCACCAGAGTGTTAGTCACTAGTATTGGTTGGTCTAGAATCATTAATCTGAATGTTTGTGAATCAGAATATCCTTTAGTGATGATTTCCATTTATACACAATGGGAATTCGTATTTCATAACTGTAAAAATGATTTGCTGAATTACTTTTAGGCGTTAAATTTGCAAATAAAGTCTAGTTTTTATATCTGGGTGACTTTAATTGAGAGGAACAAACAATCGGCCTTTGTTTGAGGATAGATTCAATGAGAAGAGTCGAAGATCTTTTATTTGGGCTAGAAGGAATAAGATTGCAATTATATCCCAGGGCTGGTCCAGTGACCTGTTTCCCAGAGAATCTTAGGTTCTCCATTGTGCATTTTTCTGTTAAGATTGATTTGATGCTTTCTTTTAAAACAGATACAGTAAGAGATTATGACGTCTGTTCTTAAAACAGATACAGTAAGAGATTTATTTTGACCTAGAATCTGACCTGAGTATTTTGGTCATAACATACATATTGGTTGGTCATAGAATCATTAATCTGATGTTTATATATATATATATATATATATATATATATATATATATAACTATATATTGCTGAATTATATAAATATAAAGTCTAGTTTTTTTATCTTAATGATGTTTGAATAATATTGCCAAGACCAGAAGAAGGAATTTGCCTTTATAGTTCCACTTCTTAGGGGGTTAAATGATATGATGCTGTTCTTAAAACAGATACAGTAAGAGATTATGACCCTATCTGACAAGGTATGAGAATCATAAATTACAATAAAATGAATTGTCATAATAAATCTTCAGCAAAAATACTAACAATTCATTTTATTGGAATTTCACTGATTCTCATCCTTGTCGGTTTTTCAGCCTGATGATGAGGTTTTCATACCTGTAAAATCGAAAGAATCAGTGAAATAAAGAATGTTCTTCTTGAATCTTGGCAATAATGTTCATCATTCATTTTATTGGAATTTCCAATTCTCATCCTTGTCGGTTTTTCAGCCTGATGATGAGGTTTTATATATATATAATAAATAATGCTATATATATATATTGGCAATATTGTTCATATATATATATATATATAGACTATATATATATATATATATATATATATATATATATATATATATATATATATATATATATATATATATATACTGTATACTGTATATGTGTCTGCATCTATATCTTTATGTGTAGCGTATGAGTAGTCAAGATCACAGAAATGCCTAAGAGGTGCTACAGGATACGAGCAGTTAAGATACTAGCTCCTTAAATAGAATAGATAGTTAACAGCTTTTTACTTATGGTCATTAACTGTGGAATTTCTTTGAAGGAAACACTACTTCACTTTTATAAAATTATCCTTGTTGATTTCTTGGGTGGAATAGAGATCTGTTTTGTAAAGACTATTTTACAGAGATCTTCCTAAATAGCAAGAGCTGTGTGAAAACAATCTGTATAATCTGTGAACAGCTGAGGGTAAGCTAAAAAAAAAAAAGTGTTTGTCAATACATGTAATTGTACATAAAATGTGAAGTTAGTTTTTCAAACATTTGTATAAGTCGGTAACTTATGTAAAAATCAATAGTGCTTATGTGTTAATTTCTGTTCTCAGGGTTGTGTTCTTTGGTTAAATAAAAGCATATGGGAACGAGTGTTTGAAATGCAGCTCATACGCAACATTCGGTAGCAGAGATTGAAAACACCACAGATGCTCTGGAAGAACGCAACCCGTAGGACCCAGCAAGATTGGAAGATTCCCTATTTAGAGAATCGAAAAGACCAAGGACACTCTACAAGGACATCATTCGAAGGGCGCAGAAGAATTGGGAAGTTTGTAACTAATTGACTGAAAGGTAGGTCTCTGGTACTATTCTGGTGAAGTCTGACTGCAGCAGGAAAAATGAGCCTGAACAATTATTGGTAGTGGTTGGAATAAAGTGAAAAGGAGTCGTGGGATGATAAAGGTCTTGAAGTGTTGAATTATGTGACAGGGAAGAAGAACGATAGTCCAGCGTTTCAGTTCCATGGCAATTTAGGAAAAGGCTTAAAGAAAGGGGCAATTCTAGCTGATGTACATAAAGAAGATTTCGACTGTATACTTTCTGATGCAGAGGATATAGCAGATATGACTGAAACGTCTTGTTTAGATGCAAATAATAATCAGTTTTTATTGCAAAGAATTAACAAGTTAGAAGAGAAGGTCATTAATAACCAGCTGGAAATCGAGAATGTTTATAGATTATACGATAGTATGCAGGAAGATAAAGACGTGGGAACATGTCGGATAAGTGAACTGATCACTGTTTTAAAGAATAAGCAAGACAAGTTGTGTCAGATGTTGAAAACACAGGAACGTATAGACTGGATTGTGTTATTAAGATTCTACGTAGGAAGAATTGGATGGGAGCTGAATCACTTGATGAAGAAAAAGTTACCAGTGCATTGTATGATGTTGATTCCACTTTGAAGGGAAAATTTCAAGTGTTGGAGGAAGATGTTGAGAGATTAAGGAATCAGTATGAGACGATCAGAAATAACGTTGGTTATCCGAAAGGAAGGGTATTATTAAGGACGGACATGAGGAGATTCGTGTCCAGGTTTTTCGTGATGCTCCTAAACCGAGTATATTATCAGGTCGGAATTGCAGTAGACATACAATAAAGATTGGATAAAAAAGGCAAGATATTGTGCTGAACAGTTAGGTCTGACAAGAAAACGCGGTCCTGTTTGCAATGGATAATTTAGCTGAAACTGCTCTAACGAGAATCCAGGTGTCAAACCCGTGCAGCTTCATTGAAATGGAGATTAAGTTAATAGACGCCTATGCCCATGAACCCGATGAATTTGAAAAGCTTAGGGAATTGTGGAGCACTAAGCAGGGGAGAGATGAAGATGTATGGGCACTTGCTGATAGGATAAATGAATTAGATGAAGATCTGAAGCAAGATAAAATGCATGCAGGTGACAGGAAGAAAATATGTGTACAATTTTTGCTAAAGGACTAAGAGATCGCTTAGTTGTCTGTGAATTAAGACAAAAAAACGGATGAAGGAAGAATTATCGACTTAGAGGAAACTGCGAGATTTGCACGAAATCGGTTTAAATGAAATTTAGAGAAGCTAAATGAAGAACCGTTATATAAGAAAAAGATGATCAATAGGAATAAATTTATCCGAAATGCCTTTAAGGGAAAATGCTGGAAATGTGGGGAATTGGGGCATATATCTCAGAATTGTAGAATTAGCACCCAATACGATTATAAAGGAAATATCAAACTAGGTAACAGTGGTGATACAAGTAACACTGGTGGAGCTGATAGAGATGAAGGTAAGATTTTTGGCAGTTCTGTTTTACATCAAGGGGAAGAAGTAACGATGTCGAATGTATGTCGGCTCTGTGGGAAATGTGGTTATATTGCAAGTGGATGTTGGTTTAGAAAAAAAAACTGAGCAAATAAACGAGAGACGGTAATGACATATACGAGGTGACAAGGGCATTAGAAAACGAAGGAAATGGTTCAAAGCAGGGAAACATTTGAGGCTGGGCGTTACAAAAGAGAACGTCCGGCTTGTTAGTAAAACTATTGCAAGTTTAGTTCAAAATGTGGAACGAGAAACTCTCACTGGGAGCTGTACTATTCAGTCCAAAAACCCAGGAAATGTTGAGAAACAAAGTCATGTCGCGCAAGTTAAATGGAGAGGTGAGACTTACAAACTAGAAGTAGAAATAATGGGAAAAAGTGTTGTTGGACTTGTTGATTCGGGTGCGAATTCCAATCTGTTGTCAAGAAAGTAGTTTGAAAAACATCTTAAACAACTGGTCGAGTTAAGGAAAGATGTCGCAATTATAAACGATGTGAATGGAAATGAAATAGGTATTATAGGGCATGTTATTACGACGTCGTCGTAAATAGATTAGTGATTAAAAGCTGCGTGTTTTATGTAAAGGAATCTGAAGACGGAATTTCAGGATTAGGGAGGCAAGACTACAAAACTTCTCATTAGCATGAAAAACTCCAGTAAGTTGGAAAGCTCTAGTCCTTTCAGCTTAAAGACCTGCGACAAATGCAAGCAAACCCCTTTTACAGTAGAAGCTGAAAGGAAATTGCCTTGGAGAAGGAAGATGAGGAAGTCTGATCCCCTGGACAGACACTCCAACTGAAGAGACGCCTATTCTACATCACCAGTCACAGAAGATGGCCCACTTTCCCCGATACAGTTCACTGAGGAAAGACAGGGGTGTCAAGACATCTCCCTTGCAGCCCTGCACAAAAAGCCCCTCTCTTGCCTTGTGGCCAAAAAGAAGCCACCAGAGTCATCTGAAGACCTGAGGAGATGAACACTTGGTTGACCACCGGCAGACAATGATCACATAAGAATAATAGATTGGGCACAGTCATTTAACAAGCATTACGGGAGATGTAGCCATCGCCGTCATCTTGGTGTAGGATAGAAATGTCGAACCAGGCTTGGAGTAGTCGAAATTTTTAATGCATGCTTATCAAATACTCTGTGATCTGACCTACTTAGGAATAAGATAAAATACGACACGAGTGGAAAACTTAAGTTATGAATGCCAACAGTATCATTCAGAACATTAATAACTGCTTCTTTATATTTTTTTTACGTTTAAATAGTTTGAATGTTTATGAGAGTTTTAAATCGTGACTTGAAAAAGTTACTCTGCGACGAATTCTTTTTATTTTTAGGGCAGAGACGTCACCAAACCGACAAAGTTGTAAGCTAAAGAATTACATCTTTTGAATTATATTTTTTGAAAAAAAAATGACGTGCAGTTTTTCATTCTGACCTGTGATAAGTAATGCCTGCAATCTTTCTCTTGTTGAAGCAGCCAAAAGCAATGCAAGACGTAGGCATTGCAAAGCCTTGTACCCCAGTGCAGTCTACAAGACAGGGTAAGACACCAACGGGCTAGACACAGAACCTGCTTTGTGACTGAGAGACTGACTGGTGGCTTGGCAGGCTAGTGCAGAAAGCACTCGCCACTAAGGTGAGTCAACCACAGCCACTGCCATCTTGGTGTAGGTAGCGCTCACAGGCTGGCTTCACTTAACGGATCCTGTGCCCAATCTATTGTTCTTATTTGATCGTTGCCTGCAGAGAAGGCTGAAAGGCAGAAACACAAACACATCCAATTGTTCTAGGGGTGTTAGAAGCATCTGCCATCAGCACCCAAGGGTCTGGGAATGGAAAACAACATGGGGGACCCCCATAATTCAAACCGCATCTCTGCTGCACAAGGATGCAGAGACCACTCTCTCCCTACTACCTGACCCTGAAGACTGAGCTGATCTGGTAGTCAACTCAATAGGTTAGGGCGTTCACCTACACCAAGCACCAACTGTGACCAAAGCAACCTGATCAAAGGTTGCACCTCAAGAGCAATCCTTAAGGAAAGCTCCGCAGATGAGATTATTAACAGGTATGAAGCTAAGGTTGCCTCTCTGAGACTAATCCACTCATGAATGAATAAAAAACCCTCCCCTCTCGATCCTGTAAGAGAGGAACCTTCAAGACCCATCAGATCCCCTGGGGCATGAGCTACATCCTTTTTCAAGCAAAGAGGGTGCCACACCAGCTCTGCTCTCTGGCCCTAACCCAGTCTTACAATGAACTAGATGAGTCTCTTGATGAAGAAGGTAAATAAGATCGAGCAGAGATGCTGTTGGAATGTAGTTCAGACTTTGATGCTGCTGCTCCTCGGCTCCTGGACTTGGTAGCCCTTGAGCCTGTGAAAAGAGGAAAGAAACAGACCACCTCTCCTGTGCATCTCACACCCCCATTGCAAATTGCACACACAAGAGGTGATAGAGACCAAAGGAGATTGCTCCCTCACATGGAAGTGCTTAGACTGGATGTATTCCAGAGAAAACACATGCACAAAACAAGGTGGTGGTGTTGGTTCTCCTCTATTTGCTCTAAAAGAAGAGTGAGAAGGAAACCCTACCTGCTTAATGGAGTCAGATATGGTCCATAGACCGAGCACAAGTTTTGTGACAAATGTGAAGAATATAAAATATGAAAAGGTGTTATTGTTAGTCATCGTTGATTCTATTTGTATTGATTATGTTAATAGGCTGTCTCTCTTCTGGATGTAGGCCAAGTTCTTTGGAGGTGTGAACATTTACAGAGAGAAGGTTGCACATGCCTGTCTGTGCAACTCCTTGGAGGCATTAGGAAAGGGGTTGTCTCAAGCAAACCATGTGCACCCAATTACTTGACAGAATATGTGAAAGGCAAATGAGATGCACAGGCTTGTCTAGGTATGAAACCAAGAGTTCACAGGAGGATGAGAGAGGAGCATTCCTTGTGTCTCAATGGACAGGCAAGGAGGCACCAGCCATGCCAAAGGTACGATGATCATGCACCGATTATCTTATACCTTTGATTTCTTCTAAGAAGGACAAACATGCGTTTGGAGTCTCTCTGGACTTTTTATGCAAAGTCTTAGACTTCCCCTTCTTCTTCTACCTATGTGGTGGAAGAGATTCTGGGGAAAAGGAGGAGGATGACAAGCTCAATGACAACAGTGATTTCAGTGACAACAACAAAGAGTACAAGGAAGAACACTGAGTGAGCTTCTTCCCTTTCTTCTCATGAATCTAATTTACCTCCAACACTGAAAGGCTGGTCAAGGCTAGAATCAAAGACAGCAATTCCTCAATGGAGGATCTGCTAATGTGAGAACTACTATGACAGGAAGATCCCCCTCCTTTGTAGCATACGAAGGAGCCAGGGCAGCTGCAGACACAGCAGCAGCAACCACTGCAGGTAAAGAAGGTTCAGGTGACACTCCTTCGAGGTTGTCAAGGAGGGCCATGAAAGACAAATTACGTTGAACATTCAGCATAGGCCATATCTTCTGCAGGTGCTCCAACAATGCTCTACAGGTACTGGAATGTCAAAGCCAGATGAGGAGGGCAAGGCAGCTGCTGAAGGAGCACCTATGCCTGCCACTATTTTGTCTTCAGTGGGATAGGGACACAAGGGGGCGGAAGAAAGAAGTTAGAAGGATTAAATGTCATCAAAGGGGACATAGTAACACACACCTGGCACCCCTGCCAAAGAAGCAGGCAAATGCTACTTGTCCTTTGTCTGCTTGCCAAACTTCTCCCACTGTAGCAAAGCCCAACTTGTATTCACTATTTCCCTTGCATGGGGAAGAATAAGTACAAGTCTTCACCCTGCAAAATGAACAATGTCTGTTGATCAGCTATTACAGGAGACATAAAGCGCACAAGGATGCTCACAGCCCTCGCAACAGGGATGGTCATGTTTTCTCCAGTGAAAAAACAAGAATATAAAAACAAAAAACACTCAATACAGACAAATGAGCAAGCAAAACAGGGTACCCCACTACTAATCCAATCTTTTAATGATCACACAGGATAGACTGTGAACAAAGCATGTCTGCACTAGCTGGCTGCATCTCCCCACCACTTAACTACTTTGATACCAAGTCCAACAACCAATCCAGCTCATGCTGACAGATACTCCTAGATAAAAGTGATGATTTGTATATTTGTAGGAACATAATAGTGGAATGGAATGGAATATAACATTTAGACCAAAGGTCAAGCACTGAAACCTATAAGGCCAATCAGCGCTGCAAGGGAAATTGAGAGTAAAAGGTTTTAAAGTAGTAATAGGAGGAAAACCTCACAGCTGCACAATGAAACAATTGTTAAGAGAGGGTGGAGAGTAAGTTGGAAGAAAAAAAGAATATGAATGGAGGTAAAGTAAAAGGAATATAAGGGATTGCAGCTAGGGGCCGAGGGAATGCCACAAAGAACCTTAAGTAGTGCCTACAATGCATCACATGAGGTGCACTGTAAGCCACTGTAGCTGCAGGTATGTGCTTTTGTAAGTCTCATTTCATGATTCACTGCTTGCTCTTCATAAGACTGCATATCTTTATGGTACAGCTTTTATTTGAAGAATTTTTATATACAGCGACCCAAGTTCTCCTTAAACAGGTACCATGTATCAAAATTGAATCATATCTCGGAAGGCATACCTTTGGAAGCACTTTACCTCTTCAGCTGGATCAAATTGCATATCAGTCCTTACTTAAGAAAGACATAAACTTGTCAGGTAACTATCGAAATAACCAATTTTAATATGAAAATTAGTATAATTTCTATGAATCTTACCTTGAATGCATATATCTGACAATCGCATTGATAAGGGTGGTGGATGGTGGAAAAGTACAGCAATCGACAAAGACTGGCGAACCCAGCCCATAGAGGACATTATTGGTTTTAAAAGTAAACCAGTAAGTGATATTTGCCTGATGCCAAGGACTGACACATCAGGAATATTTAGGGTATGCTATGTTTTAGAGGTACCATCATAGAGGGTTTGCTTTCACATAAGGCAAGGATGGTGATCTCATGACAAACATCATGCTGTACAATATTGGGATAGATCAAATTAAAATAAAAGTACCTACTTAATAGCAGGTATGCTCCTACACACAAGTGAACTTTAATACTCCCCATAACTCGAAACCATGATTCTTAAACAAAAGAGGAGGAAAGGATTTCCCCAGTGCAGTTCGAGCTAGATAGTCTCATCAGCAGTGCTGGTGTAAGAGCATCAAATCGCTTCTCCATTCTTGTGTTTTGCTCCTCATATGTACATTAATCATGTCATATATATTACTTGTTATTATTTCAGATTCTTTATACATCTCATTGTATGCATCATTGTATGGCCTTTCCGCCGATATATATATCTGCCTTTACATGTTCTGTAATGCATTATATATGTCTTTTTATGCCTGTTAACAAATACAAATTCTGTATGGACGCAGCGGGGGGCGCAGGTCGCCCGCTACCTTTCCGTCCGCTTTCCGCATTATAAACACCTGTCGAGAACAATAAAGAATCAGTCTTTCACTTCTGACATTTCTTGAACCTCACACTGGTGACCCCGGAGTGACAGGTAGCATGGTTTTGGCCCAGCCATTCACAGACTAAAAACGGCTGCAGCCTACCATCAGAGAGCCTTTAGCGGACTAATTACGGCGTCAAAGTTTAGGACTCTGATAGCTTCTTCCCTGGTGGAAACCGTGCCATTAACGGACTAAATACGGCGTACCCAAAAGGGCATGTTTTAGCACTTCATTCGACCATTCGAACTATCAGCACCATTAACGGACTCAATACAGCGCATTTTCCCACGTTTTGGTGCATGAGTAGTAAAGATGTCGGAAGCTGAACTTCAATATGAACCCGCAAGCATCATCTGTATGCCCCTCTTGCCAACAAAGCCAGATGTGGTCAAACTTCCTCCGTTTTTGCGGCAGAACATGGCATCATGGTTCCTGCACGCAGACACGCACTTCCGCATGACGCGCATCTCAGACGATGCTATCAAATCCGACGTCACCATGCCCGTGGCTGAGAGAGCACAGCGCGCACTTGACCTATTATCCTGGCCCCTCAGAGAAGCATCACCCAAGGACGCTTGGGACGAACTACTAGGGTTGGCAACACTGCCAGGCCGAGACGAAAATGGGAGGAAGAGGAGGGTAGACTTAACGAGAGCGATCCTCCTTCGGCGCCCCCCGCAGGAAGTTAGCGACCAGATGAAAGACACAGACACCCTCGACATGGACGCCATAGTCAACGTCGCCCAGAAAATACACAAGGCCACCAAGGCCTCGAAACACGCCACTGCCCTCGCAGCCACAGCCCTGGGAGCCTGCAGCCTGATGGAGGAGAATGACGACAGCGAGGTAGACATCAACGCCGTTTACAGGAAGAAGACACCATTCAGGGAACACAGGACATGGTGAAACCTGGCATGGTGCTTCTTCCATAGAAAATTCGGCACCAACGCCAGGAACTGCAGACCTCCCTATTCCTTTACAAAAATACAACAAAAGCGGCCACAAGTAACAGCAGCAGCCACGAAACCCAACTCCCCCCGACCAGCGGGTTTCTTCGTCAGAGACAAAATTTCGAAGCGGCGCCTGCTGGTAGACACGGGAGCAATGCATTCGGTCTTCCCACCATCCGAGGAAGATTTAGAAAAGATACCTGACTCAACATCTGCTCTCATAGCAGCAAACAGAACTCCCATCTGCACGTATGGCTTGACGACCCAGACTGTCTCCATTCTGGGCCACAGATACCACTGGCCCTTCGTCATCGTGAAGGTTAAGTTCCCCTTACTGGGCGCAGACTTCCTAGGGCACCACAGACTTCTGGTCTACGTTGGAAGACAACACCTCCTCGACACAGGAACTTGCCACTCCTGTCATCTCTCCACTGGACCTGGAATGCCCGCCACCTGCTCCACAGCCCCAAACGGCTACATGTCCCTCCTACAGGAGTTCCCAGACGTATTCAAACCAGAGCTACGCCAGTCACCAGGGGCTTCAGCAAAGCACGGCATCTTCCGTCATACCACAACGGGCCCACCAGCCCATGCCGAGTTTCAACGACTGTCCCCCAGAAGTTACAAGACACCAAACGGGACTTCGCAGAGATGGAACGGATGGGCATCTGTAAAAAAAGCATCAAACTCGTGAGCGTCTCCCCTCCAAATGGTAAAGAAGTCCGATGGTTCATGGAGGCCCTGCAGGGACTATTGGTGTTTGAATTTACTGACAACACCAGACCACTACCTCCTCCCAAACATGCAAGACCTGACGGGCGCCCTCCACTGCATGAAGATTTTCTCCAAGATGGACCTCCTGAAGTCATACTTCCAAGTCCCTGTGCATCCCGATGACGTCCCAAAGACCGCCATCATCATGCCCTTCAGGGCTTATACATTTTCCTATTCCACCTTCGGTCTCAGGAATGCAGGTGCTACATTACAGCACCTGATGGGCACCATCTTGGGGGATCTGCCTTTCTGCGTCTGCTACATTGACGACATCCTCATCTTCTCCAGGTCCCCAGAGGAACACCTTCACCACGTCTGCGCCATCCTGAAACACCTGCAGGAGAGCGGACTAGTCGTCAGGTCCGACAAATGCATTTTCGGGACAGAAAAAGTAGACTTCCTCAGGCACGAGATTTCCCCAGCAGGAGTGCGCCCCACAGCCTCTAAAGTAAAAGCTATAGAGAATTTCCCAAAACCACAAACCATCAAGGCCCTTCAGGAGTCTCTCGGGATGATAAACTACTACCGACATTTCATCCCAGATGTCACCCACACTATATGCCTCCTGACATCAATCTTGAAGGGCAAGCCAAAAACACTAACCTGGGAGGCTCTGCAGCAGCAGGCATTCATAGAAACAAAGACAGCCCTCGCCAATGCCACTACCTTGACTCACCACAACCCTGCAGCTGCCCTCAGACTGACAACAGATGCCAGCAACATCGCCTGCAGCGCAGTACTCGAGCAACTACTGAACGGCGCCCTCCCAACCCTTGGCCTCCTTCAGCCACAAGTTTTCGCCAGCAGAGACCCGCTACAGCGCCTTCAACAGGGAGCTGCTGGCTATCTACCAGGCCATGAGACACTTCAAGTACCTGGTCGAGGGGACCGAATTCACGATCCTAACAGATCAAAAATCCTTGGTGCACACATTTGCAAAGCCGTGAGACACGTGGTCTGCAAGGCAACAGCAACACCTGACCGCCATCTCCAAATTCGGGTGCACCATCAACTACGTTGCTGGCAGGAAGAACCCAGTAGCCAACGCCCTGTCGAGAATAGAAACCAATTCCCTTCACCTCGGCATCGACTATGAAGACCTGGCAAAAGAACAAACAGCAGACCCAGAGACAGCAGCCTACAGAACGGCAGTGACGGCTCTTAGGTGGGTAGATGTGTCCTTAGGAAACTCGAACACAACTCTCCTCTGCGACACCAGCACAGGCCACCCCCACCCCCTAGTACCTGCCTCGAGGAGGAAGCAGGCGTTCGACATAGTCCACGGTCCCTCCCATCCACCAGGGCACACAACGGCACGCCTCATGACTGACAAGTTCGTCTGGCATAGCATCAACAAGAACGTCCAATAGTGGGCAAGGAGCTGCATCCCATGCCAGGCGAGCAAAATATCCCGGCACCCAGAATCCAGAGTCGGCGACTTCCCCCAGCCTCATCGCCACTTCAGCCACATCCACGTCGCCGTCGTCAGGCCTCATCCGCAGTCAAGAGGAGCCAGATACCTCCTGATGATCACAGACCGCTCCACCCGCTGGCCCAAGGCAACCCCCATGGAGGAGGCATCAACAGCATCATGTGCAGAGGCCCTCCTCTCCAGTTGGATAGCCGTTTCGGAGTGCCAGACAGCATCACTGCAGACAGGGGTACAACCTTCCTGTTAGAGCTCTGGGTCTCCTTGGCATGCCTGATGGGTACAACACTACACAGCACAATGGCCTACAATCCCACAGCGAATGGCATGGTCGAGAGGGCACACTGCTCTCTTAGGGCAGCTCTCATGACACGTTGCACCGATGAGAGCTGAAAGGCACAGCTCCCCTGGGTCCTGCTGGGTCTCCACACCACACCGAAAGCTAATGGCAACGCCTCCCCTGCTGGGAAAGTCTACAGAGAGACGCTGGCTGTTCCCAGAGAATTCTTCCGCTGTCGACCGATGGCACTGACAATCCCCTCCCGAGGTTGAGGGAACTCGCACAGAAGTTCACGCCCTGCCATAGGACCTTCACCAACAGAACCACCACTACAGCCCACCCGCTTTAGACTCCTGTGCCTACGTCTTTGTCAGGGTGGACACCCGTCGACCGCCCTTAACCAGGCCTACAGGGGGCCCCACCGAGTCATCAGGTGGGCCGCCAAGGCATACCTCCTTGACATCTACAGGCATGAAGACTGGGTCTCCATCAACAGACTAAAGCCAGCATTCCTGTTGGACAGCGAAGTACACAAGGAGGCAGGCAGGCGCCCCAGAGTTCCCCCTCAGTACCTCCCCGCAGACACATCCACCCCCCCCACCATAGCAGGGTCCGGGGCGGCCCAGGGGACACATCGAGCCAAGCCCAGATGTCGGTTCCACCCCACGCCCACAGTTCTCCAGGAGTAGGGGCCCATTCCAGCTACCTCAGCGATTGCATAATTAATGTTGTTTCATCCAATAATTGCTCCTCTAATTATTGTTTTGTGGGGGCAGGAGTATTTGTAAGGGCATCAAATCGCCTCTCCATTCTTGTGTTTTGCTCCTCGTATGTTCATTAATTACGTCATATATGTTACTTGTTATTATTTCAGATTCTTTACGTATCTCATTGTATGCATCATTGTGCAGCCTTTCTGCCGATATATATATCTGCCTTTACATGTTCCGTAATGCATTATATATGTCTTTTTATGCCTGTTAACAAACACAAATTCTGTATGGACACAGCAGGTTGCCACAGGTCACCTGCTACCTTTCCGTCCGCTTCCACATTATAAACACCTGTCGAGAACAATAAAGAATCAGTCTTTCACTTCGGACATTTCTTGAACCTCACACTGGGACTGCTGCCATCTGGGAAACTTCCAACCAAGGAGCTGCCACCCTGGAAAATTACTACCCAGACGGTTGCTACCAGGGCAGCTGCCATGAAGAAAAATGCTGCCTGGATAAAATGGTTTTTAATAAAATTAAAAAAAACAGTACAAATCTTACTATCATTTAATCTAAAAAACGATTATATAAACCTAAATTATGAATAATGGACAGATATTAATTATACAGACACATAGAGGTCTTGTCGTTCACATGGATATAATTATTGATAAGCATGTAGAAACAGTAAAAACAATGGATAGTTGTGTACATGGAGACATAAAATAATGGTAAAATTATATTTTAGGAATGGAAATTGCAAATTTTGTGCTATTCTCTTAATTTACTTCTCTGCAGTTCTCACAATCTCCCACAGTAGTTGAAATTTATTATTTGTAAATCTTGACATTTTTCTTGAGTTGGGGTGGATATCCTGCAAGCATTTTGGTTATGACTAACTGGTTGAGTGCTTGCTCCTTTTCCAAGATTGAAATTCATTTTTACCTGATACTGAATGACGTTTTGACAGTGGTAAATGTAGGATTACATTCAATAGTCTGTTAATTATGATGATTGTTTACTCATTGGGTAATTACTGTATGTATTTCGATAATTATAAACCTCTATATTTAAAAAAAAATATCTCTTCATGAATTTGTTCGTTTTTCCAGATTGTCTGTTTTATTGTTTAACTGATGTAAACATAACTCAGTTCACTCTCTCTGATGAAATATGAAGTGCTGTATCATTAACATAAAAATATGAAACTAAAACTCCACTTAGTTCACGAAACCACTGAATGAGTGCATATACACATATGTATGTTACAATTTTTTTATTTGCTTTGACGTAGGCTCCATGACGACACGCTATTGGCTGGAAGGGTTGGAAGTAGCCAGTCACACAGAAGGCCACCAGCTTTCCTGGTTGCCGATTGGCTTGTAGCATGACACGCTATTGGCTGGAAGGGTTGGAAGTAGCCAATCACACAGCAGGGTACCAACTTTGCTAGTTGCTGATTGGCTTGTAGCACCTATGCATTGTGAGGGAGTTTTCCCTCTTTAGTTTTCTGTAAAAGAAAACTGTTGAGATGGCTTTGTCTGTTCCTCTGCACTTTTTCTGTCTGCCCTCAGATCTTAAAAATTACTAAGGCTAGAGGGCTGCAAATTGGTATGTTGATCATCCACCCTCCAATCATCAAACACACCAAATTGCAGCCCTATAGCCACAGTGGTTTTTATTTCATTTAAGGTTAAAGTTAGCCATAATTGTGCATCTGGCAATGCTATAGGAGAGGCCACCAACGGGCCGTGGTCAAAAGCTTCATGGGCCGCATCTCATACAGAAAACTAGATTGTACACTTTTTACCTGTTTTATGATTGATTTTAATTTAATGTTTACTGATACTGTATATTCTCGTAACCTAGTTTTGTGAATTAATCTTTATTTACCTTTGTGTATGTACCGTCAATAGTGTATTAAATATTTTTAATGTGCATATGTATTTCTCTCTCTCTCTCTCTCTCTTAGGGGTAACTTGATTACTTTTCACTTGCAGCCGTAAGCCATATATTTTTAAGGGTAATGTTGCAAGATGACTTTGAAATGATAATATGGTGTTTTCAGATGACAGTTTAAGGGAGATTTGGTATTTATAGTGTTTTAGGATGATAGTTTAAGGAAAATTTAGTGTCTGAACTATTAAAATAGGCAGTTATAAGCATTTTCGTTTAAGGCAGTGGTTCCCACCTTTTTAGCAGGTGACCCCAATCATGCTCCCCCAGCCATAACTGCAACCCCACTGGGGACATCGGCGTTAAACATACATCATTAAAATTTTCTGTATATAAGTATATACATGAGTCGATTTATGAAGCCAGCAAAGCTGCTTATAAATGTCTTGAGACAGTATTGGTGGTTAGGAAATTTAAATTAAAATTATAATACCCAAGAAAAAATTTTGATGCATAACCAGCAGTAATTTACTCTATAATTATGGCAACATAGAAACATAGCATATGCTGAAAACATTTCATAGTAGGGAGTTCATATTTTTTGATGTTGTGAGACTTGCGAGTGCTTGGCGACCTCAGAAAAAATGCTTGGTGACCCTAGGGTTGGGAAAGGGTGGTTTAAGGTATACAGGGTACAGTATTTGGTGTTTGAACTAAAAAGGCAGTTACATTATAAGTGTTTTTAGAGGGGGGTACCAGTATATCGTGGATTTTTGGTGTTCGTGGGTGGTTGTGGTCCCTAACCCTCAAATACTGGGGTTGACTGTGTGTGTGTATATATATATATATATATATATATATATATATATATATATATATATATATATATATATATATATATATATATATATATATATATATATACATGTATATACATATATATAAATTTATATATAAATATTTGTATGTATATATATATATATATATATATATATATATATATATATATATATATATATCTTCGTTTTAACGTGCTTTTTTTTCCATTTTCTATATGGGGGTAAGCACGATGATGCCTTCTTTATGAAGAACTTTGATTGGGCATTGAGTAGGCCGTAGCCTCGATCGGCTGCCCTGCCTGACATCGCTTAGACCCCGGGAACGATGTGTAAGTGTATCGTGCCAATCCCCAGCTCCCTTTCTCCCAAGCAGTGAGGAGAACTGGGCGGGTAGGTCGACAGTTCAAGAGTGTGAGGTGTCTGTTATGTTTTTAGAAGATGTTGGAGTGGCTTTGTTTATGTGTATATTAGTCTGTAACACCCATTTGCTTTTCAGCAAACCTATCCGTTAATTACATACGTAATCCTGGGGTGTCTACATGGATTCCAAAGTGTCCGCCTTCACTGACCAGTCGGCTGCGGATTTGAACCCGCGCCACGGACCTCTACAAAGTCCTAGGCCGCTGCTCTACCGACTGAGGCACCGAGGCTATATATATATATATATATATATATATATATATATATATATATATATATATATATATATATATATATATATATATATATATATATATATATATATATATATATATATTTCCAAAATGCCTTCTCGCAATTAAGTCTAAGGTAGACATGTCCTGGAGGCATCTTTTGTTTCAGCTTGGAATCTAAATTCCTTCGGAACAATTATTTTTAAAAATTCATAATTCTTCTTAAACAGTTATTTATGAGCGACAAGGAATTATCACTTTACGAGATTGATTTAGATTGTTTAGTCTCTTAATTTTATTTATCCCCTTATTAGATTATAATTTCCACCTGGGTTATTTCTGGGTGTTGGAAACCGAGTCTGACAGTCACTGATCTGAGGGACGTCACTAAAATTCTAAGTTTCAAAATGCAAACTTCGTTTCAGTTCGTGGTTTTGAATGCGCCACTGTCAAAAACACTTTCCGTTATCACCTTGGTCTATCTCCCTCCTCAATCATCTAATTCTTACTGCTGTCCGTTTGCAAAGCTTCCCCTTATATGGAACTGTCTTAGTGTGCAAGTCATGGACAAGTCTAGTATAATTTTCCTGAATTTCACTTTTCTATAGTCCCTTTCATTAAACTTCATATGAGTATTGATTCCTAGTTTATCGTTTGATTAATCACTAATAGCCATGTATAGTTCGGCACTAAGGAGTCAAGAGGTCTGGCTGTTCATATGCATTTCAGGGGCGATCAAAGCCGCTTCATTTCGTGACCTCACGACCCTCACTGAATTCGCATTTCTAGCACTCGCAGTACACACATCATTAAGATTTGGCATTAATCTATGGTTATCAGACATCGCACAGTTGAAAATGTTATTCGGTGTCTATCTTGTCTATTTACGTATTATTGTTTACGTTTGTTAAAATGTACGTTTAGCGTCTAAAAGAACGCCCCTATTTGTTTACATTGTATCAATATGTGGAAATTTAAGTAGATTTACTGAGTATTGCTAAACTTTACTTATATGACAATTGTGGAGTGTGTTTAATCAGGTATATATGTGTTTGTGTTGTAAAACAATTATTGTTTTTGCCCTTTATGAGGGTGACGCCTTTTGAAGTTCCCATTCCCCTTGTGCTGTGCTGTGTCGTATTTATGCCCGTTCTTTTCAGAGTTTTCTTGCTATTTTTATATTGAAGTTGTAAATTGATGTACCAATTGTGTTTTGTATCTTGTTTGTACCATTATTGTGAATTTTGAGTGAACTGGGAATTATAAAAAGAACTGTGGAACCTGTTACGTTCTCCCAAGCTGTTTGAATTTTGAATTTTTGTGAGAGGAAAAAACGATCAAGGAAAGCGTGCGTTTTTCTCTCCATGAGAAAGTTTGAATATTGAGGAGATAATGTCTCACGATGAGGGCCAGAGGCCCCAAATAACCTATGGTGCCCAGAACCCGGGATCAGAAGAAAGTGACGAAGATTTTCCCGGATTTCCTGACATTTTGATGAAACTGAGAAGTCTTAGATTGAAGAAAGTCGGAGCTGAAGCATGGCTGCGTTGTGCTGCGAGAAAATTAGGTGGAGTTCTACAAGGCCAACCAAGCTGGCATGAGCTGACTAGCCTAGTGGACGAATTCGACCACCGTAAGTCTAAGTGGGTTGAACTAGATGATGCGGTGCAAGACTTGATCGAAAATCCGGAAGAAGTCAAAAGGTTAGTCTATGAGGTAGGCCAAACACGCATTGCTGCTGCAGAAGTTTTAGAAAGGTTAGGCAATGGTAGACTTGTGAACTTGAATAGTAGGGCTACTGAAGGCAGTATAATTTCTGCAAGTGAGCCTAGTAGTGAAGCACATAGTGTAAAATTGCCTAGGCTTGAGTTATTAAAATTTGGCGGAAAATAACTGAGTGGATGCCTTTCTGGGATCAGTTTAAGCTATTGTTGATGACAAGCCTATGCCTCCTGTTAACAAATTTATGTACCTGCGCTCTGTGTTGGAGGGCGAGGCGAGAAGAGTTATACAGGGTCTGGCTCAGACGGCAGCTAATTATAAATCAGCATGTGAACTGTTAAAAGAGAGGTATGCCAAACCAAACAAGATAATTTCATCATTCAGGATCTAATGCAGCTTGCGTTGTCAAGGAGATCAATACGACAATCAACTCTTGGCGTTGCGGAAGTTGCAAGATGACGTGATAGCCCATGTTCGCAGTTTGGAGGCTCTTGGGGTAGGAGGGGACCAATATGGGCTGGTATTGGCGCCCATGATCTTGTCCCTGCTCCCCACGAGATTAGACTGGAGTGGTCTCGAAGTCAGCAAGAGGAAGGAGACCTTAAAGGGCTGCTGGAATTCCTACAACGAGAAGTTGAGGGGCGAGAAAGGGCTGAGGCCCCTTCAGGGGCTGAACCATCGAAAGACTGAGGATCCCGGCGGGAAAAAGGCAGAAAAAGCTCATCCAGGGTTCTGCCTCAGCCCTTCAAACTTCATCAGAAGATAGTGCCTCTAAGCAACAGTGTGCATTCTGTGAAAGCTGCATCCTAGTGATAAGTGTTTTGGTATAGTGAAGCTCTCTCTTCATGAAAGAGAAAAGCCATTCGTGGAAAGCGGCTGTGTCTTAAGTGTTTATCTCTGGCCATTATGCAAGGGGTTGCTGGGCCAGGTGTTCAGAGTGCAAGGTGGCCATCACCACGCACTTATTTGTCGTAAGTCCGAAGCGATAACCCCAACAGCTAGTGAGAAAACCCCTGAAGGAGAGAAAAAGGTGCGGGGAGAGTGAATCTGTTACACATGTGGGAGTGGCTCCTTGTGAGTCAAGGGCTAGGCTATTAAGCAGTGTTGTGTATTACAAACAGCAAAGATAAAGGTTGTAGGCTATCAGGGTATAATATCTGCAACTGTAATGTTTGATACAGGATCGGATCGATCCTACATTTCAGGACTTAGTCAAAAGGGTCAGGCCCAAGTGGCTGACCTCTGAGTATTATCATTTTCTGCCTTTGGGGGAGTGTAAGGCCTCCAAGGCAGATTTGTGTAGCATTTATGAAGTGATGAGTTTAGGGGCTAATAACCACAAATATAGCTTTAAGGTAGCTGAGATTAATGTAATTTGTCCCCATGTAGGACCAAGGTGGATCCTAAGTGCTTAGAGCCTTTTGCGCATCTTAACCTAGCTGATGAGTATGGATCCAACTGAAAGATACAGGTGGATATGTTGATTGGATTAGATTTGTATTGGAAGCTGATGCTCCCTAACAAAATTGTGTGTCATGAAGGGCTTGTAGCCCAGGAGACTGTTTTGGTTGGGTTTTGTCTGGATCCTCAATTAGGTCCAAAGATAACTGTGATGTAGGTGTGCAACTGTTAACATTTTCTAATTTTCAGGAAGATAGCTTGAGTAACTTTGGGATTTAGAATCTGTAGGTATTCAAGCCCAGGAACCACGTTCTGACGCTATTATTAAGCCTGACCTATTCTGGTGCAATTTGAGAAATTGGTAGAGTTACAAGGAAGGCCGTTATGAGGTGGCCTTCCCTGGAAATCAGAGTCTGTAGTTAAAGTTACTTGATAACAAACACCATGCCTTGAGAAGATTGGATAATCTTAGTCGTAAGTTAGATAGGGACCCTGGTCTGCAGGAACAATATTATATAGTGTTTGAAGAGTATGAAAAGGAAGGTATTATAGAAGAGATCCCACCCCATCAGTTGGAGGGTGGGTACCCAGTGTTCTATTTGCCTCATAGACCTGTGGTGCAGGAGGTGAGTATCTCCACCAAAATCAGGCCTGTGTTTGATGGGTCAGCTCGTGGCAGTAATGGTGTCCCTAAATGACTGTTTAGAAAGTGGTCCTTCCTTAAACCCAGATTTAGTAGAAGTTTTACTGAGGTTTAGAAGATGGAAGGTGGCCTTAACTGCTGATATTACAAGGCTTTCCTTCAAATTAAGGTGAGGAGGGAGGACCGTGATGTTCACGCAGTTTTGTTGAAGAAAAAGGATGTTGTAAAACATTTCCGTTTTGTAAGAGTACCCTTTGGAAATAAGAGTAGTCCCTTTGTTGAATGCCACTTTGAAATTTCATTTAAAGAAATACCTCCTCAGAGGTGGTTTCTGAATTGCTTGAGAATCTGTATGTTGATGACTGGCTTCTGGGGCTGATAGCCCTGCTGAGGCCTGTGCAAGATTTGATGAAGCCTGTGGTATGTTGAAGAAAGCTGGTATGTCCCTATCAAAGTGTACTTCTAATTATAAACCCTTGCCCATGACAGAAGATTCTATTGTAGAAGGTGTAAAGGTGTTAGGCTTACAATGGGATTCCTCCTGGACTGTTTTACATTTAAGGTAGAGAATGTAGATCCCTTTGGGGATATTGTTTGTACTAAAAGAAATGTGTTAAGCCTAATTGCTCGATGTTTTGACCCTTGGGGTTCATATGTCCCTTTGTTATGCATGCAAAAATACTATTTCAAGAAATCTGAGATTAGGTCTAGATTGGGATGAACCATTACCTGAGGCTATGCAAGGCAGAGTTAAGTTGTGGGTAGTAGGACTTTCTGTGCTTGAATCATTGAGAATTAATCGTTATGACATTTTCAGAATTGAGAGAATTAATCGTTACTTTGGTGATTCGGAGAATTGTGCTGTGTGTAGAGATCTCCCTGCTTGATTGAGAGGTAAGGTTCATGCCTTTGGTGATCTTTCAAAGGTGAATTGCTTGTGTGCCTGCTGTGAGAGTGCCAGAAAGGGTCCCTTTCTAAGGGTCCCATTGATTGCTGCTAGATTCTCCAAGTAAGTTGTGAAGTAGCCCCTATGAAAGCTGGTCCAAGGCCAGTTTTGGTTACTGATTTCCTCCACGGCTGACGTGTTACTTGGTGCCTTATGGTGTGCTAACTGGTCGTATTTTGGGCTGTCCCAACCTGCTGGTCCAAATTATGTGTTGATGGCCCCTCCAAGAAGTTGTATATTCTCCTTACTTGTGCTGTTGTCAGAGGCTGTCCACCTAGAGCTTACTGGGTCTCTCTCGGTTACTGATTGCAATTTGGCAATTAGGTCAACCTGAAATGACGTGGTGGTACCTTCTGTGTTTACTCTGACAATGCTAAAAACCTTTTGGGTGTCTCCAATGCAACATTATGAAATGGGATTTATTGTACCTAATGTGCACTGGTGGGAACGCCTCATTAGATCAGTGAAGGTTGCGTTGAGAAAGACGTTGGGCACTAAAGACATTGTCTAAGAGTGAATTAGAAACCACTCTTCATGAGGTGGGAGGCATGTATCAATTCTAGACCCTTGACATTTGTAGGTGAAGAACCTGATGTTGCTAATCCCCTTACTCCATCTCATTTTCTTATTGGTCGTTCAGCAGGTTTTCAGGTGGAACTGGCAGATGACTCTGCCTCAGGTGTGACCTCAAACGATTTGTGTGAGAGAGGCTGTGCGTCTGAGTCAGTTGGAGAAATTCTGGAACATCTGGCAATCCAGTACCTTAGAAACCTGCCTTGCATGGTAAAGGGGTTCAAAGCTAATTGTAATTTAACAAGGGTTCTGTTGTAATAGTAAAGGAAGAGAAAGAGTGCCTAGGCTGCTGTGGCCACTTGGAGTTATTACTGAGTTGTACCCTGGAAAGGATGGAATGGTGAGAAGTGCCAGGTTAAAACTAAACGTGGATTTGTAACTAGACCTGTTCAAAACCTATACAATTTGGAGATTTCAGATATCAGAGAGGAAAGTGTTTGTAATTCCCCTGATGAAATAATAAAGGAAAATCCAGTTGTAGGGGGATCCCATGGACCCAGTTGAATCAATCACTGAGTCTACTGTAGGTAAAACCCGAAGGGGGAGATCTGTTAAAGTACCTGTTAAACTTGGACTTGTAATTTTCAGGTTATGAGATTGTAGTGGAGTTCTTATGATGATAGGAGTGTTGAGACACTCCTATGGTGGGAGGATGTTAAATGTATGTTTTTTTTGTCCAAAAGAATGCTCTCGATCTTGTGTTTACGTTTGTTAAAATGTACACGTTTAGCATCTAAAAGAACGCTCCCTATTTGTTTACATTGTATTAATATGTGGAAATTTAAGTAGATTTACTGAGTATTGCTAAACTTTACTATATGACAATTGTGGAGTGTGTTTAATCAGGTATATATGTGTTTGTGTTGTAAAACAATTATTGTTTTGCCCCCTTTACGAGGGTGACGCCTTTTGAAGTTCCCATTCCCTGTGCTGTGTCGTATTTATGCCCGTTCTTTTCAGAGTTTCTTGCTATTTTTATATTGAAGTTGTGAATTGATGTACCAATTGTGTTTTGTATCTTGTTTGTACCGTTATTGTGAATTTTTGATTGAACTGGGAATTATAAAAGAACTGTGAACCTGTTACGTTCCCCCAAGCTGTTTGAATTTTGAATTTTTTGTGAGAGGGAATAAAGATTGAAGGAAGCGCGTGTTTCTCTCTCTCCCGTGGGAAAGTTTGAGTAGTCAAGGAGATTATGTCTCACGATGAGGGGCCAGAGGCCCCAAATAACCTACAGTAGCGATGGCCGACCTGCTCACTGGTGTTACCATTCTCTCTCTCTCTCTCTCTCTCTCTCTCTTCTCTCATAGCCTGCCTGCCCAACCTCTATCTCTCTCTCTCTCTCTCTCTCTCTCGTTATGCAAGTCACTAGCTGAACTAAGGAAGAACAGCAAAAACATGTCTAACATGGCAAGTAGACTGGAATCAAAATAGGAATGAAATGGGAATATTTGCATCCCAGAATTGTTAACCCAATTAACCAAGTAAGAAATATAACATAGTGCTATCAATATCCACCAGTTGAGTCTTTACAACAAAAGAGTCAAAATAAGTCAAACACGACTGTAGACATGATAAGTCACATTACCCTCCATATATATTGACCTGTATTCAATACATCTGAGGAAACAAAGGGAAAAACACAAATTTTAAAAGCAGGCGCAAAGAAAAATAAATGCGGGATGTTTTCCCAAGTTACCAAAACCAAAAGAAATGTACATAATTAAGCATGGTAAAATCAAAAATCAGTAAAAATCGAAGAGACATAGCAGATAAAAAAAATGGGGAATAAGATGGTACTTAAATTGAATCATTCACATTTACTATGACACGCCCACGAAAGCTAACAAACTAAAGCTCTACCGGAACTTGATGACTTCTGGTGTCATAGCCAGCACATCACCCAGGGCACCATGCCCTTTGTCTCCATGAAAAGCCAGGACTGACGCCAGGGAATCGTCAGCACTGACTCGCTGAATATGTAGGCACTGTTTCCATTTACCTTTGCCCAGAATATCTCCAAGAAAAATGCTTAGCTAAAAAAATGAAATATATAACATATTCACCCTAAATATTTTTCATATATATATATATATATATATATATATATATATATATATGTGTGTGTGTGTGTGTGTGTGTGTGTGTGTGTGTGAATTTTTGTCACATACACCGTGACATTCTTTTTCAAAAATATTGAGCCACAATACCTCAGGAATAGCTTACACCCTAGGGGAATCATAATTGATTAGAGCTTCGCTAACAGCGAGATTCAAACTGCTACCTGATATAGAAACAACAATGTACCAGGCCTTATGACCACTGACTGTACTGTACATCATTGCCTATAAATCAGGTAACCGTCTGAATCTAAATGGTGACGAAACTTTTATCAATTACGATATTACCGTCGGTCGGAAGTTATTCCCCAAGTATAGTGAATTGAATATCAAACAATATTTATGGCTTAATATCTGTGGATATATATGTGAGTTTGATATTGTGTATAAATATGTCAAAATTAACATATGCTGGAAATAAATAACCAGCTCTGTCTCTGTCTCGCGCTCTCTCTCTCTCTCTGTCTCTCTCTCTCTCTCTCTCTCTTTGTCGTCACATCGCATTTTAGCAGATCCCTGTACTTAGCTTAGTTTCCAGAATATGATGCAACCATCTAGTGGAATGGATTCCTCTTCGAGACGCAGGTGTTGCTTCTTCCTAAACTTACCTTAATCCATTAGTTTACCAAACTTCATGAATAAATTACTTATCACCCAAGGAAATGGCTCTGGGTAATAGCGAAAGGTTATCATTTTGGTTAATGATGTAATAAGGTATTATGACTTTTCTGCCAATTTAGATTGAAGAATATGTTTCACGTAGGTAAACCATTACTTTTCGTTAATTAATTTTCTAGGTGTTAATGACAGCCCTCATTCGTTTCTCCCCCTTTTGGGATATGTGTATCAGATTGAACCATCGTGAGGAAACTGCCTTTTGAAGAAAAATTGAGGACTTAAGCAGTGTAGCGCCCTCCCTACGGCTAGAAGGATATTGAAGAAGGACAACTTAAGCCGTCTGTCATGTCAACTGAGTCCTTTGACTACGTACTTTATCTCCTCTTGTCGGCTTATAAGGAGTGATTAAGGCAGGACAGAACTACTGAGATGATAATCCATCACGCACAACACTTGCAGACTTTGGCCTTTGCGGAACATGTTTAACAGTTTGACTAAACCTGCTGTTTTTGCTATATTTCAACTGTGCACAATTAAGCTGTGATGCATTTGTCTGTGAAGAGAAACTAGGCGAATAAAAGTAATGCAAACTTAAACCCATTCCTGTGTAAATATACTCGTATAAATGTATACAGAGAATCAGAGTAATGCATTTTAGTGCACACGGGTCATGGTAAAATGTATTTACTATGCATAAGAAATGTTTAGGTTACATAATATTAAAAGAGAGAGAGAGTAGAGGGGTGGGGTTGCTTGTTTAGTCTAGGCCTGTCTAGTCATTGCTATAAATATTTATGGTGTAAGTGAAAATTACAAAAAGAGAATCACAGACAAAAGCAATGCTTATCAGATAAGTGATTAAGTTTTTTTTTTTTTTGTGAAGTACAGTTCGTGTTATGTAATAAGATCTTTCCTTGACAGTGACCTCAAGGGACTTCGGGTTCGTTATCTAGGACTAATATTTCTTTGGGGTCATTATCTTTATGCTACTTACAGTCTTTGTAACTTTTCTTTATTATGTTTTGGTCATCCCAACGGCCTTTTACTAAACATGCCGCAAAGTTGGATGCATACCGGGTTAATTTTAACTCTTGGGGGTAACTATCTAGGAAAGATCCATGTAATGAAAATATCATCAGTTTATTTCCTAACCAAATATCCCGCATCGCCTAGTGAATAACAGTTTGTTTCAGTTTGTCTCAGCATACAAAAGCTATTGAATGAAATAATCCTACTCTTATAATAATGATATATTTATTTTCAACGTTTTCTCTAAGCAAGTTTCATCTAGCTCATTAGAGTTTGGTTTAAAACAAACTCCTTCTTAAATAAGCCCGAAGTAAACTTGAACTGCCGAATTACGTATGCATAGCCATATACTTCAGGGAACCTCCAGTAAGTAGCTCTTGTAACGAGACTCTGGCCCTGTTACCGGTTGGCGTTAGTGGTGCTTGCGAAGCAATTTGTACGCACTAGGCCCAATATATATTGCAGGTGTTCTGCCATAGCGCTGTTCATTATGCAATGATTTTAAAAGTGAATTATCTCTGATGTGCATTATATTACGAAGAAAAAGACCACGTGACAAGGAAAGAAATACGTACATAGACGCTGGCAAAGATTTAAAAGCAGTCAAAAGAATGACGCTAAAACAATAAAACAAGAATGATAATATTTTCTTAAAAGGCTTTATTTATCATTCTTTTTGCTCAGACAATGCAGATCGGTTTGTTGCAACTGAGGAGTGAGGCTAGTGCTTTCATTTTGTTTAAGACCATAATGTCTGATACCAGAAAGCTAAACTCTGGATTATAAGTTCGTTTCTTCACATCAGTACCCAGGACAAAAAAAAAAAAAAAGGAAATAAAGAAAAGGCTTCCAGCAAGCTTTACGGTCGGTTAAATAGAAAGCTCAAAAGCAAAATGATTATTTTTTTTAATGGTTATATTTCTTTAATGAATCTGTTTAGGTGAGATCGTTGATAAAAGACCAGAGAGTCTTTGTCTCTTACTTCGATGTGAAAATTAATTTTTTATTTTAATCAATTAAGTTGGTAGCAAAGTGAAATTGCGTCTCTAGCTAAATTAAAGGTACAGCAAGGACATCTGAAACTTAACATATTACAGGAGAGAGAGAGAGAGAGAGAGAGAGAGAGAGAGAGAGAGAGAGAGAGAGAGAGAGAAGCTATGTAAGATACTGAGCTGTTATCTCCCTAAAAACGAAAGAAATAAACTTGAGGCGGAGCAAGAGAGAGAGAGAGAGAGAAGCGCTTTTATATGATAAAAAACCTAATTCATATTGAGAAAAACGAGCCTACTGCTCTGAGAGATGTGAAAATCAGACTCCACTTAAGTCTTGACGCGTTTAGTTGATGTAATTAAGAGAAACTGTAATTACAGATCATTAGCCACCCATAGCGCTTGAGCGCGTCTTTCCACTAGTAATTACTTAGCGTTTCCATCTTGAGGAGTTAATGACGTATCCTTGGAATTGCATCCCATTTGGATTTTCATGGTGAGAAAATGAACGATTTCCCCTGCCTATAGTGTGTGTGTGTGTGTGTGTATATATATATATATATATATATATATATATATATATATATATATATATATATATATATATATATATATATATATATATATATATATATATATATATATATATATATATATATAAATATATAGTTATAGTGAGATAGTATATATATATATATATATATATATGTATATATATACACATATACATATATATACATATTATTATAGTATATATATATATATATATATATATATATATATATATATATATATATATATATATATATATATATATAATAGTATATATATATATATATATATATATATATATATATATATATATATATATATATATATATATACACATACATACATATATATATATATATATACATATATATATATATATATATATATATATATATATATATATATATATATATATACTGGGTGTACTTGAAATTAGAGGCCCACCCCCCTCCACAGAACAAATGGAAAGTTATGAAGTTTTCTGCTATAGCCTATCTCCAAGTACATTATTTTAAGTTTCTATTAAGCTATTTCTCATTTTACATTTTTTGTATTTTCAGACTGAGTGACAGAGTTAGATAGAGCCATGGCTAACGACTCGGAGGAAATCAGATGGATTGACCAAATCTCGGCTATAACCTTCTGAGAGGCCAGGGATGCTGGGGCATCCTTCATTTCACGTTCCTGGATAGCTAAATATATTAAAAGAGATGAATCCTTTGTTAAAAGAAACTGGAACAAAAATCCATATGACTGTCATCATGAAAAGAGTGAGAATCTTGGAAGGCCTGAAGTCCTTTCTCAGGAGTCAAAAGACATCATAGCTGAGGCAGTGGGTAGACCAAGAAAGTCTTTACGTAAATTGGCACTTGAACTAGAAACAAAAAGGGGAAAGAAGAGAAGTTACAAAAAGGCACGTGAATTGAAAAATCTGCATCAAGCCATTTCATGTTATCAGCAACCCAACATCACCTGTAGCAATACAGAGAAGCCTGCATGGTTTTGTGGTTCATTTCTTAAAGATTGGGATGAAGTTGACTTCCATGTTGCTGCATCAGATGAATTCTTCATTTACACAATCAGGAAGCCAAATCATGTGCCACATTATTTGGGCTGCAAAGTTAGATGATATCAGCGATGACATGTGCTATCGCCAAATTGTGAAATTTCCTGAATGTTTGGGAATTTTTCTCTGTTTCACAGCCAAATGGTTAATGTGGATCATCAAAGAAAAAAGATAGTCATGGAATGGCGAATACTTCAGAGAATCTGTGCTTACTGGTGAGTACCATTTCCTCAAAGATCCTAAAATGCATTATCTGTTGAATAGTCACATTTTTTAGATGATAAGGCACCATGTTTCAAGGCTTCCAGACACAGGAGCTGCTTCTGAAACAGTGGTATCGATTTCTTTCTAGTCAAGTGACTTCAGGTACTTCTGACCCAATGTGCGGGAAACATTGGTAGTATCTTAAAGTGATTGTGATGAAGCATGCACAGAACTATGATGAGATACCAAGCCTGACAACCTGCAAAGTAAGGTGACTGAAGTGCTCAGGAAAATGGAGTTTGAGTCTCAGCTTTTATGATTTGCTGGGAAATCATACCCTCAAGAATGCAGGTACAGACAGATGGAGGCCACACAAAGATAAAATACTCAGGAGAGAAACTAATAAATACTGTCCTGGAATTACATTTGTTTTTGTCTATATCAATTAGTTTATGTTGTAGAGGAGCCTCTAATTTCTGAAACAATTTGCATATATGTATATATATATATATATATATATATATATATATATATATATATATATATATATATATATATATATATTGTCATATGTGAACCTTTTTCATTAAGTATTATTAAATTTAGTTTTCATTTAATTTGTTAAACTTAGTCTTGTAAGTTTCACTTGTCATGGACCTCCTCTTGGGTATAATAGTTGTTTGCTTGTTATTAGCATTTGTGTTTACTTTCCAGGGAGGTTGTGTTTGTGTGGCCCCTCCCCTGCGGTTTAGGGGAGTGACTTCATAGCTTCTGTTCGGAGAACAGGGAGTTGTTCTCTGGGCCTTTTCCTATTGGGAATATTTTGACTGGCTTCTTGAAGGAGGATTATTACCGTGACTTGCATCTTGGTGGTTGCAGCCTCTGCTGATGAATTTCCCTTATCTTCAGAACTTGAGGATGTTTACTGGATTACCTCTATCTTCAAATTAGAAGATGACTCTGGATTATCTATCTGGAGGTCCTTTCAGACTCACCGCACCACCTCTGGTTCAGTTATAAAGGCGGGGGCTCTCACTATCCCATGGTAAGGTTTTTATACCTTTGAATTGTATCGATCACGGCTGTGGATTTGTTGTGGCTGCTTGTTTGGGTCTGAGTTGGTTAACCATCTGTTACTCTACTCCAGATATGGAGGATACCCTTATTCTTCGAGGAGAATATTAACGATTTATTTATTCAAAAAGCTAATAAATGACAAGTTTATTTATTGAAAGTTTAGCGTGTATTTTGTTAGGTTTTTCTTCCTTTGCAATTTCCTCCTCCTTTCTGGACCCCCTAATTTTTGGTTTTGAGTGTTTATTAACTATCTTAGTTAAGTGTAGGTGTATGTTGAGTGATTATTAATAAGAGTGAAAGCGATTCATTTATTATCTGTATTGAAAAGGTTCAGGTGTAATTTCTATCTGTTTTATTTTTTTATTAAATTTATGGTTTTTCGTGGTGTTTGTTTACTCGCCCCCCCCCCACCTTGAATTCATTCTTGCACTTTGTATATTGAGTTTTGGTATGATTCCACCCTGTTGTGGACTTCATATCAGTATTATATGAATATTTGAAGAGGAAATTTATTAGTGTATTTTGGTAGTGGTTAAAAGACCCTTTACAAATTGGCGACCCTGACAGGATAATACAATCCTGCATATTGTTGTGTGTGAATGAAAGATTGATTCTTGGGGGAGAGCAGGTTTTTCGGTAGAATATTTACACCTCTCCATTCTGGTCTGTATTAGCTGTGGTGTTTTATTGAAGATGATTAGTGTAAAGTATCAGTCATGTCTTCATTGAATATTACTGAGCCCTGAGTGAGAGGTAAGGCAGGCTGTTGCCATGTGAATTAAGTGTTTTTCCGAGTTAGAACAGGTACCCTCGAATCTCATTTTGCACTGGAACATCCGGTAGTCAATCAGAAAGGGACTATTGTTGCTTCCAGCCATGAGAATATGTAAAATCTGGAAAGGTATCAGGCAGAAGAGGCTAAAGAAGCATGAAGCAGCATTTGTATAGTTACTGTGTAAGCAAATTGAGTTAAAACATTAGAATTTAATTTGAGAAAATTTAAGGCTGATGAAAGGAGAAGGAGAGGCAGCTTGAAAAGGAGAAATGCCAGGCAGACCTGTAGCTCCTTCCTAACCAGATAGGTTTGCAACACTCATACTAATGGTGCAGGCACTTAAATTTGTTCCAAACTTCCAGGAGTGTAACTTTGCGGAATTTTTTGTTTCGTTTGAGAGAATTGCTGCTATGTTAGGTTGGCCACAAGACCTTCGGATTACTCTTATACAGAGGAATCTGCTAGGTAGGGCACAGAAAGTTTACGCTACCCTTAATGAGGATTTGTCTTCAGATTATGACAGTGTCAAATCGATTGTTCTGAGGGCGTATGAGTTGGTCCCTGAAGCGTATCATCAACACTTTAGAAATTTACAAAAGAGGGAAGATCAAACCTTCGTAGACTTTGAGCGAGGGAAAAATTTTGAGAAAATGAAAGAATTGATATTAGTAGAGGAATTTAAAAGGTGCGTGCCAGACAAGTTGAAAGTTCATCTAGAGGAATTAAAGCTTGATACTCTACAAGAGGTGGCTATTGCCAGTGATGAGCACCACCTGTCCCACAAAAATGAATAGGTGATATGCCTTCCAACATGAAGCCTGGCTGGGGAAGAACTGGTTGGAATTATACTGGTTATGATAGGTTCACTAATAATAGTAATAATAATAATAATAATAATAGGAGTAACAAAGCTGGTAGCTCTAATAGGTATTATTCTCCCGACAGGTGTAGTAATACTAATAAAGCTAATAACTATGTCCTTGAGAAGATTAAGTCATTAACGTGCTTCTCCTGCAACAAGAGGCATGTTGCGCAGGGTTATGCCTTCAGAAGTCCCAACAAGGCAATGCTAGATCTGTAATGGGGAGCAGGAAAAAGAGAAGACTGGACTCTCCACCGACAAAGATGATTGGAACAATGACTGTCTGACGTGGAATCCCTGAAGTTTTTTCTCGTTTTGTGTCTCTTGGCAGTGCCGCTGTGCTTGATGGGTCCTGTAAGATGCATGTAAGAATTTCACATGATACGGGTTTTGTTGGTGAGCATAGAGAATTTGTGTTTTTGTCAAGTTTTCCAGACATGGTATAGTCTTATCCAATTGAGAGTTTTGCTTTGGATTGTCCTTCTTTATGGGAATGGTTAAATTGGCCGTGGTGGAAAAGTTTCCCGTGAAGAATATTGATATAGTCCTTGGAAATTATGTGGCCATTGAAAATAAATCTTGTCCAACATTAATTAGTCCTGAGAACGAAGTACTCAGAAGTCACTGTTCTCTGTCTGTACTTGTTGATGCTGCAGATGTATCAGGCAGACGTAGATCTAAGTAGTTTAGACCGTAGTACAGTAGTTTTGGGATATTGGTATTCGTAAAGATAAATTGAGTTGACTACTGAGGAGCTACTCAGCTCAGAAGAAGGACTTGCAAATCTCCCTATTGAGCAGGTGAAATCTCGGATTTGCAATGACTAAATCTTAAGATTATTAATAAAATATATTGTATAGGTAAGTGCACCTTGAAGAGGCGCTCAACAAAAATTCTGAAGTTGTCAAACAAATAATAGTTCCTTTCGATTACAGGAGAGGTTTAATGCCGTTAGCCCATGAGATTGACTTGGCAGGGCATCTTGGTATTCACAAGACAACAGGAAAATTGCTTGTGGATATTTTTGGCCCAAGTTGAAGGCCTTCATGTCAAGAAACTGGAATAGTTGTGACGTCTGTCAGTGGTTTGGCAAGCCTAACCAACTCATTCCAAAGCACAGTTATTTCACATCCCTATTGTCTCGGAACTATTCAATAGTCATCATAGACACTGGGACCCTGTCTTTGCACTTAGGGTAACGAATATATTTTTACTATTTTAGATAGGATGTCTCGTTATCCAGATGTTATACCGTTACGTAGTATTAAGAGTGCTATGATTGTGGAAGCATGAATTGAGTTCTTTACCAGGTTTGGCATGCCCAAAATAATTCAGTCAGATTGTGGAACCAATTTCATTAGTAATTATTTTAGGGATAAAATGGCTGAATATCATCCAGAGAATCAGGGAGTTGGTGGAGAGTACTTCCATCAGACGCTGAAATCGCTGAGATGAAAAATACTGCCTGTCGTGGCTTGGGAGGGGACATGGAGCGCTTGCCATATTTGTTGTTTGCGTTTCAATCAACACCAAGTCAGTCCCTAGTTTTTCACCCTTTAATTTGATTTTTGGACACTGTGTTAGTGGTCCTCTTGATGTCGTTAAAGAATCGTGGGAGGGAGACGTCCCTCAGAGTAATTTGTTGAATTATGTGTCGAATCTTGGGGATAAATTGACCAAGGCTTGGAAGTTTGCTAGGGAAATGTTGAAAAGTCAAAGAGTGGGACAAATTCTTTTCTTGATCACAAATCTAAGGAATCTACCAATATTGTGGATTGTGTCTACTTACTTCCAATGTTATTGATGTACAATTAGAAGGAATAAATCATAGGTAAAATTTTTATTCTGTCACGCCTCTCTGTCTCTGGGTCTCTCTCTCTCTCTCTCTCTCTCTCTCTCTCTCTCTCATTTTTTTTTTTGCCCAGCTAGTGAATAGTAAGCGGAACCATAAAATGATGAACATTCTTATGATTAGTTTTCACGAATATACAAATAATTTTTAACTATAATACATAACTGTGATGTAGCTGTCCTTTACGGATTCAAACAGAATTAGAGAAAATGACAAAAAGAAGACTGTCATCCTCAATCAGTGCAGTGCTTTTATACCTGGCAAATACTAAACCCGATATATAGTAATTTATCCATGTTTATTTATTTGTGTTGTTACATTAATTGCATAATATCTATATCACGGATCGCTACTATCACAATATTATCATATAAATAAAACATGTTAATTTGCAGCAAAACAACAAATACAAACGCTATTACAATGATTGTTTACGATTTTGTGCGTCTGGTAGCATGCTACGGGTGACTACCGTCTGAAAACCCTCCGGATTGTGGTAAGTGTGAGGTCTCATCTCGGCCGTAATCAAAGGGTTAACAAACCCCCTATATATCAACAACCTGTCGTTAAAAAAGTCGGAAACCGGCCGATCCCCTTAAGTGAGCTCTGAACGGTGGTGGTGGCTAACACAGCCTTCAAATCACAGGTCGAGGGGAATAATACATATTCTTAAGACTTTACCAAATGTAAGAGAGGAGACCTTGGCAAAATAACTGGGCCAAGGACGCAGACTGAAGAATGAATCACTTTAATGTCGCAAGACAATCAATGGGCAATGGTCGTCCGACAGGTAATCACACCTTACCAGTTAGCAGAGAAACCCTGAAAATAACTGAACCAAGGGCGCAGACTGAAGAGTAAATCACTTTAACAAAGGAGGTCAGCAGCAGCAACTGAAGAAATTCAGATCTCGTAATCCAGTATTAATCCCAAAATAAGTCAAGCCCTC